>NC_068401.1:14685106-14904264 GCF_023724105.1 Carassius gibelio | reverse complement strand
ACCGACTAAACGCTGCTATATAAATACAGTCCATTTACCATTTACCATTTACCATTTGGTTTGTTTTAACTCAGAGGGAGTGTCAGCCACATTAAAAAAGTTAACAGTTTAAGTCATTTGTGGATTAATGCTTATGCAATTCAGTTCAGTTCAGTGAACTGGTTCAAAAAGATCCGGTTACATCGCATGATTCGTTCGCGAACTGGATATCACTACACTTCTGTGTTTTGAAATCTCACAACAGACCGGAAGAGAAGACAGTGCTGAATAAAGTCGTAGTTTTTGCTATTTTTGGACCAAAATGTATTTTCGATGCTTCAAAAAATTCTAACTGACCCTCTGATGTCCAGTGTTGGTCATGTTACTTGAAAATTAGTTACAGTTACAAATTACTTCTCCCAAAATGTAATTGAGTTAGTAACTCAGTTACCACATTGTATAAGTAATTAGTTACTCAGCAACTGAGTAAGTTTAAAAAAAAAATGTATTTATGTATTGCAGCCTGCCATATGATATGCATAGAAATAAAAACATATAAAAAATGTTTATTGAAAATAAAATTCAAGTACAAAATTAACACAAACAAATTTAAACTTGGGTAAAAAGAAACAAAGGGAAACCTGGCCATTAGTGCAAATCTGTCAAAACTGTATATTAGGCCTAAAGTTATTGCACAATAAACAGAACACAATCCAACTCTTATGGTGCGTTCACACAAGACGCGAATAGAGCGTCTGCTGCGAGGAGATGGCGCGAGTGATTTCAATGTTAAGTCAATGCAAAGACGCGAATAGACAACCTCCGAAAAATAAACCGCATATTTGAGTTTAAAACAACTACATTCTCGCTTGAAATACTTTTAAAACTACATTTCATGACATGATAACCGTAATATTTAAAAAACTATCTGAATAAAAATGGTAGTACTCAACTGGCAGTAGCCCCTCCATGCCACGAAATTTGCATCTGTTGTGAAGTTAATTTCATGTGCGAATGAAGCGTATTAACTCAAAATGTTCAAGCGTCCAACTACACGTGAATAGCGCGAGTTATTCGCACAAGTTGCATCTGTTTGAACACAGCATTAAATATTCAGTAAAGTAACATGTTAGCATGTGTTGATGTGAGGTGGTTCATATAAGTTGCTTGAGGCAGACGTGGATAAAGTCTTTTTTCCTGGACATACCGTGCATGTTACAGAAACTCACCTTTAATTTCTGGTACTTCCAGTTCGAGAACACAATTATCGCTGACCCGTCTTGTGTGTAGTGGTTGTCAGAGTGTGCAGTGAGACAGCGTGGGCAGGGCACCGCCGACCCAGCCAATCATCATCGGATTTGCAATGGTGTCAGGCAGCTGATGTGTAGCCACTAGCCAAAGCATGACACCTCACGCTTTATTCAACCAAATTGTAGTAACGTGACACTTTACATTCTCAGTAAAGATAACGGCATTGCAACGATTTTAAAAAGTAATTAATTAGATTACTCCGTTACTGAAAATTAAACTCCGTTAGTAATGCCATTATACTTAAACGCTGTTACTCCCAACACTGCTGATGTCACATGGACTACTTTGATGATATTTTTCTTACCTTTCTGGACATGGACAGTATACAGTTCACACAGTTTCAATGGAGGGACTGAGAGCTCTCGGACTAAATCTAAAATATCTTAAACTGTGTTCCGAAGATGAACGGCGGTCTCATGGGTTTGGAACGTCATGAGGCTGAGTCATTAATTACATAATTTTGATTATAGGGTGAACTAACCCTTTAAGCTCAAAAATCAAAAACACATCATAAATGTATAAAAATTAGGTTTACAGTCTTCTGTTGCCATTTAAGGTGAAAAGTCCAGGAAAGTAAAAGTCATCCTTAGTATTTTATTCCCAAAGCACAGTTTTTCATCCAAGAGGTAGAACTACGTTAATCAGTGAAATTAGCTGGCTGTGTTCATGAGCGGAATAAACATATAGCAGGACTTTTACTTTCTGACCCCTAGACTTTCCACCTCTGGCCATATGATAGTGATGTGAAAAACAGACCAAAATAAAAGTTGTTGTTCTCTGAATATATTACCAAAGTCTATCTTAATCTTGTCTGTGATTCCTGCAGCTTTGAACAGCTCTGCATTAACTTTGCCAATGAGCAGCTTCAGCAGTTCTTTGTGAAACATGTCTTCAAGCTTGAACAACAGGAATACGTACGTGAAGACATCGTCTGGAACAACATTAAATTTAACGACAACCAGCGTACCCTTGATGTTCTGGCCATAAAGCCTCTCAACGTTCTCGCTCTTATTGATGAAGAGAGTCTCTTTCCTAAGGTTCTAAAATATATTTGCTTTTATTTACAGTATAGGCTTATAATCTTTGATAATTAATAGTCAGGCAATGTGTGACTGCATCATATCTTTAATTACAATCTATAAATATTTATACACCGTTATGAACAATTGTAATTTTCTCTAGGGCACAGATGCTACAATGCTTAACAAAATGAATCAGGTTCATGGGAAAGGTGACATCTACATGCCCCCAAAAAACAATCACGACACGCAGTTTGGAATCCACCATTTTGCTGGAGTTGTCTACTATGACTGCAAAGGTAACACATGCTTTCAAAGTTCCACACAATGCACCTTCACATTAGTTTTTTGGCTTTAAAAATATCTAAAAAAATTTATGAAATTTACTGTGCATATAGGTTTCCTTGAGAAGAACAGAGATACTCTGAGTAATGATGTCCTCCAGCTGATACACACATCATCCAGTAAGCTACTAAAGCAGATATTTCACCGTGAGCTAAGAACCACAGAGGCAAGAACTAGTTCCAACCATACTATCATCACCCCAATAAACTCACTTCGGGTATGTTAACACCAGCTAAAGGCAAATAGTGTACAAACATGTGATGGCATTCAGCTAATCAATACAAAATTTTCATTTGCTTTACCTTTGATTTTTCTATTCCTTCAGCAAACAACAGACACAAAGAAACGTGTGCCTACATTATGTGGGCAGTTCCGTCAGTCGCTGGACTCTTTAATGAAGACTCTAACTTCCTGCCAGCCTTTGTTTATTCGCTGTATTAAACCCAATGACTTCAAGAAGCCTATGGTAAGCTCAAATCATTTTCTCTGTCGATTGACTCACTTTTCTGTCAGTGATCCACTTTTCCATCTTTGTTTCAGCTCTTTGACAGGGAGCTGTGTATCCGTCAACTTCGTTACTCTGGAATGATGGAGACTATCCGCATTAGGAAGGCCGGCTATCCCATCCGTCACACATTTGATGAGTTTCTGGAGCGTTACCGTGTGCTGCTCAAGTCCAGTGTTTGTGACCCCAAAACTGTGAGATGTGATCTGTGTTGTTTGACATGAATTAAGTGTTACAGTGGTTTCGTTAAAAATTCATTGGAACAGGTTTTGAAGGTTCTGTAAGCGATTTTAGCCATTTTGCTTATTTTTGACACTGAATTAGAACAGCCACATTGATAAACAACAAATCCCCATCCCATAAAATGACTAAAACCTATTAAAGCACTTTTTTCCATAAGACAAAATACATTTGTATTAAAGAATATTAAATATATGTTCTTCTACATTAAGGCTTTTCTTGTTTCAGTATTTTTTTAGATGCAAAATGAGTTAAAAAATGCTAATTAAATGCATTATTGCAGCCATTAATTTTTATATTTACTGTAATATTAAAGGAGAGTGCAAAGAAATGCTGTGAAAGCATCTGTGAGAATGTTCTGACTGAAGAGGAGTGGAAGATCGGCAAGACTAAAGTGTTTCTGAAGGTACTGGAGTGAATTTTACCGGTACCATAACAGCATTTTTGAAGTTGATCCATTCTAACGTGATTCTTTTTTTGCATCAGGATTTCCATGATACTGTTTTGGAACTGGCACGAGACAGCGCTCTCAATGAGAAGGCACTTATTATTCAGAAAGTCTTGAGAGGATATAAACACAGGTAAAAGAATGAGGATATTCTCCTATGTTTGTAGAGAAAATGTTCACACATTGGTTCATCAGTTGCCATTTTGTTTTCTTGCAGGAAAGTGTTCCTGAGAAAGAGAAGAGCAGCTGTGAGCATACAGAAAACCTGGCGAGGACACAAAGTCAGAAAACTTTACAGAGTGGTATGTTGTCCTCTTAACTGCAGACTGAAATATGTTGATAGTCATTGCTTGTGGATGTAGAGTGTCACTTGCCTTTCTGCAGGTCCAGTTGGGTTTTGCACGTCTACGTGCTCAAGTACGCTCTCGTCAGTTGGCCTGGCAGTATAAACGGAAGCGACAAGCAACTATTCTGCTTCAGGCTCAGACTCGTGGCCTCCTGATGAGGAAGGAGTGGAAACGAAAGAGAGGGGCAGTGATACTCCTGCAGGCCTACACCAGAGGAACTCTAGCCAGAAAAGCTGTCAAGAAGATGAAGAGAGATGTAGGAAGTTTTCTGATGGATTGAATTTTCATGTTTAGAAGACTGTTTGCTAAATATCCCAGGCTACATATCATCTTTATCTTTTGCTGTCTCTGTTGTTTGCAGGCTTACCTCTCACTTAAGGAACGTAGAGCAGAAGAACTTGCTGCTCTAGAGAGGCAAAGGAGGCTTGATGAAATTCTGCGGCAGAAAAAAGAAAGAGAGGCGGCTGAACAGTTAGAACCTTCCACAGACCAGGAAATGGTGGATGATATCTTTGGCTTCCTGCCTAGTATGGTTGGCGGACAGGAGGGCCAGGCACCAGTGGGCTTTGAGGTGAGAGATCAAACTTCTCAAAAAAGCATGATGTTAATGTTTGGATAACAGTCAAATTAAAACCAAAACCTGCATGGGAACGTTGTGTTTTTAGGACTTTGAGGGAAAGCGAGTGGTGCTTGAAGAGGTGGATCTGGATGATGCTCCATTGATGGAGATTCCAGAGGAAGACTTTGATGATTTGGATGAGTACTCGTTCTCCAAGTTTGCTTCCATGTACTTCCAGGGTGCTGCCACACCCACACACATTCGCCAGAGAATACGTCAGCCTCTGCTCTACCATGAGGATGAGAATGATGTCCTAGTAAAGCCACCTTTGACTTTGACCAGATTTTGATAAATTAAGGATGTTCTTCTGATGTCAGATTAACAATAGGAGCTTACTACTGCACTTATCTTCTTATCCACAGGCTTCACTAACGGTTTGGTGGATGATCTTGAGATTTATGGGTGATCTTCCTGAACCAAAAGCTCAGGTGGTCTCTAGGAATGGACTAGCCTTTGCAGAAGGCTCTCTTCAGAAGGATGTGGCCTCCAGACAGGATAGACGCCTCAGCCATATGGTGGGCTTGGACCAGGTGAGGAAGCTCCTTTATATTATATATTTTACATCTAAAAAACAAACAAACAGCGGGTCAGACTGGCTGGCTGGCCAACTAAAAACCAGTTTGGACATGTTGAGAGACCTGCTAAGACCAGCAATACAGGTCTTTTAGCAACTCAAATTAAAGTGAAAGAGTTGATGTCTCATTTTTTCAGAGAATGAAAAATACAAGAAACTCTCCGAACAGGAAACTCAGTACAGTTCCAGAAGACGCTTCCCGCAACAGAAAGTCTTCAACTTTTACAGACATACTGGCCCGGAACAAAAAATCTGTCCAAGATGATGGTGTTCCAAGCCGCAAACTATCTGCCATACCAGAGCAGGGTCCGAAAAATCGAAAGACTTCAACTTTCACTGATGTAATGTCCCGAAACAAAAGGATCTCCACAGCACCTGAGGGGACTCAATCCAACAGAACCGGTAGAAAACCATCTGCTATAGCAGAAGAGGTGAGATTTATACTATTTCTTAAGGTCATTTATTCTTATAAAACATCAAATAATTTGACCAGTTTAATACAAGACAAGATTATTTCAGGTTGTAAAATGTCATAAAAAAAGTCAGGAATTTATATCAGTTATATCATTATATCATTTATATATGATAATTGTTAAAAACGTTTTAACTTGAAAATAGTTATCAAAGTATGTGCAGTAACATGTATTTAGGTGTTATTATAAAAAAAAAAAAACATTTTTAGAGTATTGAGATTGTTGAGATTGTTGAAGCTATTCTTGAAAATCGTACGGAAGTTTTTCAGAACCATATGAAACCAACATAAATACATTTCTAAGAACCTTTCACATGCGTTTGAAATACAGTTTTCATGAGTCTTTATTCCTTTTATTATCGGTCAAAATAAAAGCAATATTAAAACAATTATTCAAAGCTAATGCATTACTGTATTATTCATATATGTTAAATCCTCACCTTCCAGTGAAAACTCACTCGTCACTTACGAGATTTGTGTAGATCCAATGAGGAAGTGTTTTTGGTGGTGGTGGTGGTGGTGGTGGGAGGGTCTTTTTACAGTACCATTAGTACCAATTCATATCTGTACACGCTTGTAGTCAACCACTTTTAAACTCTTTTTTTGTGTTTTGTTTGCATGCTCTGGTTTCGAATGACAAAACCACAAGTTAATTTCCTTGTTTTTGCTGTTTTGAGTATTGCAGCCAATCAAAAGCATCTCTGTTGAAAGCAATGGCCAGTCAGAGGTGTTTTCTATAGGTTCATCAGAAGAATACCCTCTGAACTAATTTTTGTTTTCATAAGTTTACAGAGTTCTACACTCTTGCAGATCTACCTAATATAATCAGAGAGGGAAAAAAGGCATGCGCACGATGTAAATAATAGATTGTGTAGTTAGTAATTGATTTATCAGGAGCTTTTGCTTGGGTAAGCATTTCTCTAGAATCTTTACATAATCCATTGAAATTTGAAGAAATGTTTTGTTTGTCTAAGAATTGTTTGACTGAATGTCCATGTATACTGTTTCAAGAGTGACAAACATGAGTGTAAAAAATTAACGAGTGAATCCACTAAATTGTTCCGTCAGTCAATGCTATGATTGACAGTGATAAATGCTCTGGGCAGAATGATATATCTGACAGACTGATGTCAAAAATAGACCTGTGCATTAAGTGAGGGAAAGATAAATTAAGAGTAACAAAACTGCAAGAGCAACAAGTCTGTGTTGGCTGAAATTATTTAGCAGCTTCTACTGTAAAACACTCTTTTTGATGTGTCCTAAAGGCAAAGTTTAAAAAATCTCAAATCTAAAAATACTTCAAAATATTTAATGCATTATTATTTAATTGTACTTGCTATATACTACTACAGTACAGTACTAAAAAAAAATTATATAATAATTTTGGGGATTGCATGTCTTCGTCACTTTTTTCACCCATGATGAGTTTGCATCCCTTATTATTACAACATATCTTAAATGCAACAAACAGATGAATTATTTATAATCTTTATAATCCCATTATCTCTTCATGTATAGGCAAAGGATGGGACTGAAGTTTCCAAACAACCCACTGTGCAAACTATTAGCGAAGAAGATGAAATGAATGCAGACAGACTCACCCTGGACCGGCCAATGACATCTCTTGAAAAGTTGCATATCATTGTTGGATATGCCATTGTCAGACGTGACCTCAGGTTGTGAATTATTTAAAACCATAAGTCTTCTATTGCTTAGTGGTCAGATGTTTCTGTTTCTAAGTCTTTAATATCTTTCATTGTTAGGGATGAAATCTACTGCCAGATCTGTAAGCAGCTCCAAGAGAACTCAAACCGTGGTAGCTACTTCCGTGGCTGGATCCTCCTGTGCATCTGTTTGGGAATTTTTCCTCCTACCGAGCGCTTCATCAAGGTGAATAAAAGACTGTCTTCCTTATTAAACTCTTTGATGGATGATTTCACTATTTCTTTATGGGGTCATGCATTTGCAGTTGTCTCCACATTGCGTTGTCCTGAATGTTTCTCATCTCCTCACAGTACCTCCAAAGTTTTCTTCGTTTTGGTCCTGTGGGATACGCGCCTTACTGCGCCGACCGACTGAGGCGCACTGTTGCCAATGGAGTGCGTGGAGAGCCTCCCAGCTGGCTGGAGCTCCAGGTAAAGTCATTTATGCCCAATACAGTGTTTTTGGACTGAACAACTTGCCATAGCTTTTCAAAATCGTTGCTGCTAAAAATGAGATATCAGTTTGGACAAGGAATCAGTTTTCTTCCTGTTTAAAAAGAAAGGTAAATGATTTGTAAATAAAGCATTCAGGAGATGGATCATGTGTGTTCCAGTGTCTCCAATGCTGCTGCTCATTTAGATAAAATGAAACGCTTCTGAATATTGTCATAATGATGGGCAGCTCGTTGAAAGTAATGACTTCTGTTGCATTGTTGCTGTAAATTGCTTTACATGTGAAACCCTTTAGGTCTTAATTCTCCTATGGTCAAGTAACAAACACCTAACATAGATTTGAAGCTTTAATTCATGCCATCACTGTTTAATCACAGGCCACCAAGTCCAAGAAACCCATTGCCATATCAGTAACTATGATGGATGGCAGGACTATCAGTTTGCCTGTAGATTCTGCCTCCACATCTAAAGAGGTCTGCCAGATGCTTTCACAGAAAGTCAAACTTCAGGACACATTTGGCTTCTCACTTTACGTAGCTTTATATGACAAGGTATGGAGACTTTGCACTGAAATTGAGTTTGAATCAGATTTTCTGTATTATTAGAATTTAAGGTATTGTGCTCCCTCTTTTTAGGTGTGGTCCCTAGGTAGTGGCAGTGAGCATGTGATGGATGCCATCTCTCAGTGTGAGCAGGAAGTGAAGAGGAAGGGTGGGCAGGAGCAACATGCCCCTTGGCGTCTCTTCTTCCGTAAAGAGATCTTCACACCTTGGCATGACTGCAGCGAGGATAACGTCAGCACAGACATTATCTACAGACAGGTCATCAGAGGCCTGAAATCTGGAGAATACCAGTGTGAGAAGGTGTGCTTCAGATCATTTTTAGTATCAGTTGACCCAAATTGTATATTGTTATTCATCATTTACTCCCCCTCATCATGTCATTCAAAACTTGTATGACTTTCTTTCTTCTGTAGAACACAAAAGAAGGTATTTTGAAGATTGTTGTCAACCATACGATTTCGGGTCCCATTGACTTCTATTGATTTATTGACTCAAGAGAAAAACACTATGGAAGTCAATAGGACCTGAAACTGTTTGGTTACCAATATTCTTCAAAATACCTTATTTTGTGTTCCACAGAAGAAACAAAGTCATACAGGTTTGGAATGACTTGAGGGATAGTAAATGTTGACAGAATTTTCATTTTGGTTGAACTGTGCCTTTAATTTATTTATTTGTAATTCATGCATTCAGTGAATTTTCATGTTGTGCTTATTAAAACGGCAGTCATCATGGACTTTCTAGCAGTGTGTATTTAGCATCAAGCCAATTTAATAGCAGATATGAAACAAAAATATATTGCAGTATATTGGAAAATATCATGTAATATATTAGGCATATATTCTTATATATATTTATTTTTTCCAATATATTGCAATATATTGAAAGCGGCAATCATTTGTATATTTTGCAATATATTATATAATATATGTGTCATCAATTTATTATTAAATGTATTCAAATATATAAAATATTAGAAATAAAAAGGGAACATAATATATTACAATATATCACAATATATTTTAAGAACTATATTGGTAAATATATTTTCCTTTCGTAAGGGAGTTTCCAGTTAACATTACCATTGTAGAATTGCCACACAGTAGGGGACCACATCGTGACATTTATTTGATGTAATTTCACCTTTGTGTTTATATAAGGAGGAAGACACTGTTGCGCTTGTAGCAAAGCACTTCTATGTGCAGTTTGGATCAGACATGAGTATGGAGAATACTAGGACTGTAGTTAAAGAGTGCATTAACTCCAAACTTCTGGAGGCCAAGTCAGAAGAAAAGTGGACCCAGATGGTCAATACAGCACATGCGCAGGTACAGATGTTTCTATTATTGCTCATGGTAAAATAAATGTAATAAAGCTTTCCACCTGTTTGAAAGTCAAAGCATTTTACAAGCATTTGTTTCTTTTTGTTAGGGCCCACTAATAAACACTCAGACCAAGTCTGATAAAGTCAAAGCAGATGTGGTTGACTATGCTCGTCAAAAGTGGCCAATGTTCTTCTCCAAGTTTTTTGAAGTTGCCAAGTTATCTGGTATGTACTATATGCTAAGAGGAGTATTACACTGCTGTTAAAAATTTCAGTTCAGTTAGATTTTTAAAATAAACTAATACTAGTAAAAAATTACATGAGACAATTATAATGTTACAAAATGTTTTTAGAAAAGATCTCTAAATAAATGTTTATTTGAACTTTCTATTCATCAAAGAATCCTGAAAAAATGGTTTCCACAAAGTAGTGTATTTGTTTTCAGCATTTATAATAATACAATATGTTTCATATTAGAAAAATTACTGAAGTATCATGTGACACTGAAGACTGGAATAATGGCTGCTGAGAAGTAGCTTTGCCATGACCGGAATCAATTACATTTTACAATAAATTAAAATATCAAAGTTATTTTAAAGGCAAAGTAAAAAACAAAATGAAAATTGTCATTAATTACTCACCCTCATGTTGTTCCAAACCTGTAAGACCATTCACGTACACAAAATGTATTCTTGTAGCTTTAGAAAATTACGGTTGAACCACTGATGTCACATGGACTATTTTAACGATGTCCTTACTACCTGTGTGGGATTTTTGGGTTAACTATCCCTTTAAATTGTAATAGTATTTCACAATGTTACTGTCAAATCAAATATCAGATGCAGGCTTGATGAGAAAAAGAGAACTCCAAATTTTCTGAACAGTAATGTACATTGCAAATTGCATCATTTCCACATCTAATGCAGAAGAATATGAGCAAAAACTTTTAAAAATAATATAAACAAGATTACGTTTGTCATTTCAATATTCAGGTCCTCCTCTACCAAAGAGCAAGTTTATCTTTGCAATTAATTCAAAGGGAATAACATTCCTAGATGAACGAGAAAAGACTCTCCTGGCGCTGTCTTACCCAGAGCTCACCGGGGTCAACGCTATCAGGTGAGTTGGACACCATTTAATGTTTGTCGGCCTTGTATGTTGTCTTGACAGTCACATGATTAAAAAATAACATGTTTGAATTAAATAAATATAATTGATACCCTATCAAAAATATGTTAATTCCCTAAATTCTCCCTGCATCGTCTCCTCCAGAGAAAGGAAATGTGTTTGTTTGCTGACTCTGAAAGGAGACTTCACACTGAATGCAATCACGGCCACTGACATCTCAGATCTGGTAGCCATGTTCCTGGCAGGCCTGACACAACGTTCACAATATGCTGTGACCCTACAGGAGGTTAACAGGCAAGGTCAGAAGAAGAAATATGCTTTATGCCTTTTAAATTCGATGGTTCATGGTCTATGATTTGATTTGTTTTCGTCTAATGAAAAATGGTTTGGATGTCTTTCAAGATGATAAAACATTTCTAAGCTTCAAGAAGGCAGAGCTCATCTACCTCATTAAGGATGATGAGTTTCCTGTTGCCCGCGGCTGGTTGAAGGGTAAGAATGAGCGGACAGGAGAAATAGGTGCAGTCCCTGCAGATGCTGTCTTGATTCTTCCAACTCTTACAAAGCCAACAAATGAAGTCCTGGTGAGAACTTGAAAAGTTTTTTTTTTTTATTTGTGCTTTACTATGGAGTTCCTTAGATCTGTAAAGGTCTATATATTATGGAACGTTTGTCATAGTTGTGTTGATTGCTAATGCATTCTGACTTTTTGCTCTTTTTTTTTTTTTAGAGCCTGATCAGCTTGTCCCCAGATCAAAGAAAGACCATCATAGACAACACTGTAAAAGGAACCATCACTGAAAGAGTGGCTCCTTCAACTCTAAAAGATTTCTCGGTTGAATATTTCAGGTACTTGCAGCAACTGTTTGACCACATTATTATTGCTCTTATTTAAAACATACTAAAATTCTTAAAGGGGTCATCGGATGCCCATTTTTCACAAGTTGATATGATTCTTCAGGCTCTTAATGAAAAGTCTTTAACATAGTTTGGTTAAAATTTCTCAATGGTAGTGTAGAACAACACCCTTTTTACCCTGTCAAAAACAGCTCTTTTCAGAGCAAGCCTTTTTGTAGCATTTTCCTTTAAATGTTAATGAGCTCTGCTGACCCCACCCCTCCCTTCCGAGCTGCTCTCCGAGGGACTGTTTACTGTAGCCACATTTATTGTGAAACTCACTAATTAGCACATTATTAGGAAAGGCGATTTGCAAAGATTCGTTAAAAAACTTTATACTCACTGTTTCTGTTGGTAAAGCTTGATCACAAATTATTTGTGTGAACATAGACACATTTAGGTAGATCGGGGGCACATTCCCTTCAAAAACAAACATAATCCAACGGCTGTGTCTTCAGCAGCTCAGATGTCAGGAGTAAATGACGACTGCTATTACATCCAACTGCAATGTAGCATCTGATGACCCCTTTAAGCATTTCAGAAGCAAACATGAATGACCCGTTGTTTTTGTCATTGTCACAGGCAGCCCATCAAAGATGTGAACAGACAGGTGATCTCTAAGAATGCAGCACCTGAGAAGCTGTGGGCCAACTCCAGAGAACCCATCAGACAGCCCCTGCTGAAGAGACTGGTGGGCAATCCAGATTTCAGCCCACTAGCCTGCAACGCCTTCACTGATATCCTTTGCCATACATATTTAAGATTTTATCATTTATTGTACTCATATCTTTGAACATTGCTTATTGCCACAGAAGCAGTTGAGCCCTTTTGTTTACCCAATTCATATCTAAATGAAGTAATGCATAAAGCTGTAGAACATGGCAGCTGTTGGGTTACATAAGCACTGATCCATAAGAAAAAGTAAGCAGCTGGTAAGCAGCTAACCTGGTTATCCAGGTAGGATACGACCCAGAAAAGTGCTGATTCCTTGACTAAATGGTGTGCACCTATTCTGAAGTACATGGGTGACTACCCCACTAGACAGGTCCAGAGCCCCCTCGAACTCACAGACCAGATCTTTGGCCCACCTACAGAAAATGAAGAGCTCAGAGATGAGATCTACTGTCAGATCATGAAACAAATGACCAGCAATAACAACCGGTAAAGAGCATTACATGCTCAAAGTCAGTACTGCATTGCCTATTAAATGCCTGTACACTACTACAAACGTTTGGGGTCTGTAAAATAGTTAATGTTTTTGAAAGAAGACTCTTATGCTCACCAAGGCTGCATTTATTAAACAGGAATCCAGTTGGAAAAATATATTAATGTCACTCCAGTCTTCAGTGTCACGTGATTCTTCAGAATCATTATAATATGCTGATTTGGTTTTCAAAAAACATATTTTTTATATAGATGCATTTTTCAGGATTCTTCGATGAATAGGAAGTTAAAAAAACAGCGTTATTTGAAATACTAATCTCTTATAACTAACATTATATACTATGCAAGATATATTTTATTCATATTTTATTAACATTATACATTCTTTACAGTCACTATTGATTAATTTAATGCATTTTTGTGGAATAGAAGTATGAATTATAAAAAAATTTAATCTGACCCCAGACTTTTGAATCGTAATGCACATGCAAGCAATAAATAAGAGTAATATCTAATGATTAACTGTGATTAATCATATAAAAAAAAAATGTTTTTGTTTACTATATATATAAAAACTTAACATCATTTTCTTTAATATATACAGGCATGTGTGTTTATTTATATATTCATAATACATATACACAGTACACACACATATTATGTAAACAAAAACTTTTATTTTGTAATATATTGTAGTTGCACCAAAGTCAGCTTGCCCTTAATAACAGTGAGGGGAAACTATGCAACCTTGAACCTTTTTATCCATCATTGTTCTTTTTTTATTTTTATAAGCTTTATTATTATTTTTTTATTCTTATTAAACCAGCTTATAGGTCTAGAAGCTTTAGATCACTGGTATACAGTTAGTTTCAAGGCATTCAGTCTTTAAATTTCCTTTTCAGCACAGGACCAAACAGTCATACTTTGCAGAGTTTCACGTGGCAATATGTTTTATCATTATGAAATCAGATAAGCAATGGGCATTTCAGAAAAAAAAAATTTTCATGTTAGAAACCATATAAAACTGAGAAGAGACTACATAGAATTAATAAGCCATATAATTCAGCGATTCCTCTGTAGAGAGGAGTCAACAAGCAGCAGATCATTCTCATTTAGACATTAGATAGTTTGTGGTGTATATGCCATTTAACATGCTATGTTTATAATAACATTAGTTTCTAATAAATAAATAACTGTTATGTAATTATAATATAATAATGTTCTTTCTCAATCAGATACAGCGTGGAGCAGGGCTGGCAGCTGCTATGGCTGTGCTGTGGTCTCTTCCCTCCCAGTAACTCTCTGCTGAAACATGCTCAGCGTTTCATTGAGACACGCAAACGAGAGCCATTGGCCACAGACTGCCTCCAGAGACTGCAAGGGGCTCGGAGGTATGTCCAGTATTTCACAACATATGTTGAAGCGTATTTTCTTTCACCTTACTTTTATCATTACAAATGAAGTCACATTGCTTTATGGGTATAACAACAGGAAGAAATGCTACTAATGAACAGACTTTCTGAATTGATCATACATTGCTAAGCTTTACTATCATGTATGTTATAGAATCACTAAAAGCTAATGTTTAAGTCATTGTATAAAAGCTTCTGAGAATACATGCATTTACATTTATTCATTTAGCTTTTATCATTACAAATATATACATATATACATATATTTATATTTATTTATATATAGAATAAAGCTTGTATTTTTTTTACTCTTTGGATTTGGCTGTCTTACGTGATAACCTATCTCAAACAGCATGTGTGTTATATTCCTGGACTGATACACTGTAAAACATGACTAGATAAACACCCTGTTAGCAGACGATAACAGTTTAACATGTTAAAACAAGCTTGGCTTATTTACATGCTCTAAAACAACTTTACATATGATAGCCATTTAACACAGTTTCTTTGATATTTAATATAATTGAATCAAAAATGATTGTTTCTTGAGTACTTGTAATTCAGTCTTCAGTCTAAAATCTGGACTGGACCAGACTGGTGCAAATGCCAGGA
Organism: Carassius gibelio; assembly: GCF_023724105.1. Lineage (NCBI taxonomy): Eukaryota > Metazoa > Chordata > Actinopteri > Cypriniformes > Cyprinidae > Carassius > Carassius gibelio. Next base: position 14,889,149 of record NC_068401.1, on the reverse strand, counting down.
AAGTGCCAGCACTGAGTGATGGGATAGTACAGAATTTACTGCTACTGCAACTGGTCAAAGACTTCCACATTTGGGAAACAATACTGTAGCACTATAGTTGAAATGAGTCCACAAGCTGGGTCACAGATGATGAGAACTGCATTGCTGATTTGGTGTGATAGCATGTTTACTGTGTGTAAGATGACATTTGTCATTGTTTTTGTGCTAGAATGGAGCCCAGAAAGCTTCCACCTCACCAGGTAGAGGTTGATGCGATTCAGCAGAACAGCACTCAGATCTTCCACAAAATTCAATTCCCCAATGACACTCAAGAGGTAATGCAACCACGCAGTACATGGATCAACCATTTTTTTTTCTTTTCCCTGTCAGTTACTGGTGCAGCATCATATTTTGCACCTCAATAACTTTTTATAATGTTCAAAATGTTAAAAATAATAGCAGTTGAATAAACATAAAATCTACAGTTAATTTGTTGCCAATTCAAGTCATGTAGATTATTCTTGGAATGTGAATCTAGTGAGCCTGAAAAAAAAATTTTCTCGCCCTCCTGGACAGAATTTTGAGGTGACATCCAACACCAAGATAAAAGACCTGGTCCGGACCATTGCTAATAAAGTCATGTTGTCCTCAGCTGAAGGTTTCAGCCTCTTTGTGAAAACTCCTGATAAGGTTTGTACCCGGGTTACCGTGATTTATATTTAACAGCCACTCTTTCAGGATCTTAAACCAATAGATTAAGAAGTGACTTATTGTATTATATCTTAGTCTGATTATTTGGAGGGAAATTGCCTCCTCAATGTCTACAGTGGTTACAACTCATGTCTTTTCATTTTTTAGTGATTATTTTTACATAACCTTTGTCTGTGCATTAATCTAGGATTTTGTTTCTGTCAGGTTCTGAGTCTGAATGAAACTGACTACTTCTTTGACAGCCTGAGACAGATTACTGACTGGTCCAGGAGAGCAAAGAGGGTGAATCAGGGTAAGATTTTGATAACTTTATTAGGTGTTATTAAAGAGCCAGTAAGATGAACATTCTAAGCTTCCTATCACTGTTTCTAAGTCCTGTACAATAGGTTTAAATCCATCCAAGGTTAAAAAACATTGTCATTTTGTCAAAATATCATTTTAAAATGACCTCAATTCTCAGAGATCCCCAAACGGTTCGCGCAAAGCTGTTCAAAAGATTCAGTTTCCTTAAACCCCACCTTTCGGTAGCATACTGTGTTCTGATTGGTCAACTAACATAGTTTTGATTGGTTGTTCCGCACACAATCTCACGGTAAACAATGCTTTAGCATCTTTTTGGGGTGAATTATGTCTTATTCCTCTCATCGCGAAGCAAACAGTAAAATAAAAAACTTGAACAGTCTCGCTGCTTTTTCTTCTGTGTGGGTGTATTCAAGCCGCGCGCTTCAGTTTGAATCTGAATAGCGTGTTCAGCGCGGGGGCGTGGTTACATTAGATATAATGAAGGCAGACGTGAAAAACGGACATCGCGTTGTTTTCATATGGATTACTTTCACAGAATATCTGTTAGCAGCACCTGTTACACTTCATTTTAATGACGTGTTTGTAAATAAAGATCAGCAGTGCATACAAAGGCTGCAGCTAGCACACATACTGATAAGACGCTCGGGAGAAAACAAACACATAACTTCATAATCATACTTCGCGTTGTGATTCGGAGATGCTTGTTGGTCTAAATAAAGTTGGAAAAATGAACCCTCTTTCATGGCCAAACGCTTTGAAAATCCCGCCTTGAACTCACCGAGATTAGAAAAGCAGTCATCAGTGAAATGTTGTGAACACAACAAAAGGGATTTGTTGTACTGCTCTGGTATTGTGGTAAAAATGAATTTTAGCCATTGGTTCTTCTGATCTTCATTCTTTGGCAGTGAAAATAAAACAAACTTGCCTTTACAATTAAAAACACACTGTCTCCTCGACATGATGCTATCACACCAACCAGAGCGTCTGTGTGGGGGGTGGGGCAGGTCAGAGTTTTGTTTCTCCCAAGACAGTAGGCGGAGATTATTATGCAAAGTGTTCTAGTGACGTTCATAGAGATGGGCAAAAGATTTGAAATCTATAACGACTCGTTTCAGTGATTCAGAGTCGACTCCTTACTTTAGAAGCCAATAACTTTATAAATCGTGTACTTTTTGGTTTAATTACTTTGCACATTGTTTACACTGATGGACAGCTGCATCATACACTATAATACAGGTAATTTTTGATTTCCCATCTGTGTGGCTCTTTAAGCTTTAGATCACTGATTGAAGGGTTGTTTACATTACACCATTTTCAGTTTCAAACATTTGTTTGCGTTTTCCCTGTTCATGTACACAACAGTGATGTTTTGGGGGTTCCAAATGCAAGTTTTTGTAAACTGTTCTGTTATAGTCTCTGTGTAAACTTAAACAAAAAAAAGTGAATTTGTGAAAATGGTGACATGTTTAGTCTATATGTACGTGTGCAGGCTTGTGGTGTTTCTTTACAAAGTTACATCGCCCACTACTGGCCTGGCATGCATCATACAGCATTTGTAAAAATTTGTGTTGCTCTGTGTGAGCTGGGATTGTTTGGACAACATTGTTGTCTGTAGCTTTTAGTACATTGTTTTCGTGCAAACGTATCCTAAAAGGAACAAGTTTGAGTCTGTCACCATTTTTACATACTGTAATTAAGTCAAATTCAAAACAAATCCTGTTGCTTTTACTGTTTTAAACAGCGGGTGGTCCAGTGAATGTGTCCTACACGGTCTTCTTTATGAGGAAACTGTGGTTCAGCATTATCCCTGGTAGAGATGTGGAGGCAGATCTCATCTTCCATTATCCACAGGTACTGGCAATCTGTGCCACATTATTAAAAAGGTTTGGAAGATTTTCCATATAGCTTTCCTGAAAGCATTGAAGAAAATATGTTTTCCATATTTCTCATACTATCTAGGAGTTGCCAAAGTACTTGAGAGGTTATCATCGTTGTACCAAAGAAGAAATGGTGATGCTGGGCGCTCTACTCTTCAGGGTGAAAGTGGACAATGATAAAACTCAGTTTCCCATGATTCCTAGGATGCTGAAAGACCTGGTGCCTAATGACCAGCTTAAAGCCATGTCTGCCGATGAATGGAAAAAGGTCAGTTCCAGTGCACTGCGTTCTGTGCAAGTAATATAATGCTTCTGAAGTGTTTCTTATTCATAACCATTTTTCAACAGCACATTTTTGCCGAGTACAACAAGCAAACTGGCACGACTGTGGAACAGGCAATGATTGGCTTTTTAAAGATCGTCTACAAATGGCCTACATTTGGCTGTGCCTTTTTTGACGTGAAAGTAAGCAATTCGAGTCTGCAGCACAATAATATATTTGCTAATTTTACCTTAAAAAATATATTGATATTCCTCTTGATATTACAGCAAACATCAGAGCCCAATTTCCCTGACATTGTGAGGATTGCCATTAGCAAACAAGGCGTTACTGTCATTCACCCCAAAACAAAGGTATAATTCATTGATATATCATAACTGCTTATCATGTGTTTCCCTATGCAACATTTGTATAACACCTCAGATGAGTGTTCCTGTTAGCTTGAATGTAAAAATCATGTACTGTACCGTAACTCTGTTACACTGTTTGAAGGACATTCTGGCAGTGCATCCATATAACAAAATTGCAAACTGGTGCAGTGGAAGCACATACTTCCACATGACTGTAGGAAACCTTGTCAGAGGGAACAAGATCCTGTGTGAAACCTCCCTGGTAAGTGACTCAGATGTGACGTTTCTTATTATTATCAATGTTTTTGCTCCATGCAATTTTTGTGGAAACCATGATACACTACAATGTAAAAGTTTGAAAAAAAAAAATTGATTTGGCAGCAAAACCTGTTTACAATATTGAATCGGCACATTACAATGATTTCTGAAGCATCATGTGACACTGAAGACTGGAGTCATGGTGCCTGATAATTCAGCTTTGCCTTCACAAGAACAGATGACATTTATAATAAAATATATTAAAATAGAAATTTAATTTAATTGTAACAATATACAGTACCAGTAGTTTGTGTTAATTATTGTATAATGTTATATATTTCATATATAATATGATCTTAAAATAATAGAATTTTATCCTGTGTTCATAAGGGCTATAAAATTGACGACCTGCTGACTTCCTACGTCAACATGCATCTTACTGAGAAGAAAGGACAAAGACGCAATCAACACTTTGCCTAAAAATAACTAACCAGCAACCACTTTATTGTGCCTTTCTTTTAAAGACACATTCACATATAAAACCACAACCAATGAGAAATGATAAAAATAACATGAAGTTATCCAACTAAATAATGGAGCGGATTTATTGTTCAATGTGATATGCTATATATACTGCAAAATGTGTGATGCCAACTGTTTGAAAAATGTTTTTCCTCAGTATGTTGCCAGAATGTGAAGACTGTAATTTCAGTCAGATTAGTGGTTGACTAATATTTAATGATATAAATGAATCATTACAGTCAGTGGATCATATTATTTGTGCAAATAAATGAGGTGTAACTCACAGCATTGTACATTGTGATTATTTACCATAGAGCTCAAAGCTTTCTGCGTGTTTTCAAAAATGGAATTCCATAAGCCTTATGCTTGTGTTGTTCTGTCCTGTTTAAAAGCAAACTGTTTTAGCTCTTGAATCTGACAGAAGATGAGTTTATCTCTGGTTAACAGTCATGTTACTCTATGCTTTGCCCCCAGGGCAACAAAGTCTTGAGGGGCAGCATATAATGAAGCTTGGAGACATCCCATTTAAGACTTGGCACTGTATTATTCAGCCTATTCTGATAAAATAAAGTCAACTAGATAGTGGGCTCATTCAGTAAAGCGAGCTATATTAGCATATCACTGAAGACTGGCCTAGACAGAAGAAGAAGAGATGATGTATGTCCTACACAGCTGTGATCTTCCAGAATGAAAGACAGATTATAGCTCTTGCTGTTCGCTTGGGGCTCCACATCTGTCTGAGGATCACGTGCCCTTATTTTTGCCTTCGGCTGCTCCAATGTATGATGCCCAACAGTTCACAGCAGGGACCCAAGAAACAAGGACCCCAGTCTGTTATTCTCTGTCCTACTCGCCCTTGTGATTTCAACACAAATTTCTTCTCACTCATTCTCTGAGTTCCTAGGGGCCTCGTCTGTCTGGCTTTCCACAGTCTACAATGGGTTATCTCTAGTCTTTATTCATAAACTGCCCCATTAAATGCTCAGTTCATCTTCTGTTTATTGATATGGTTGAAGGAGGGGGTACTGGAGTGGTGGTGGGGTTTATAACCTAAAGGCACGCTAGTCCCCATTGCTATGATCCCCCACTGGCTCCTAATTGTGAGCAAGGCATGCCATTATTTTCCCCCTGTTGAAATGTGCTGCTTCTTCTGACTCGGGTTATTGTGGAGCGCACAAGTGGCCCTCAGAAGAAAATAGCATTGCAAAGAAAGGCTCAGGGCAAGGGTCACCTTAGAGCCTTCCCATCGCGAAAGCGTTTTTGTGATCAAATTTGTTGGTGACACAAAAAGAGCCTCAGTATCGTATCTGAAACACAGCTCAGCCTGAGAGAGAGTAGTCACTCCACTGCTGCTTTTCAGGCAGCTGTAAGAAAGCACTCTCTCTCCTCTGCTCAACCCCTTCACTACTGCACGGGCTGTTGAGGGATCAACACTTTGGTGAGTCTCTCATTGACTTCATTTACGTTCTCTCAGTGTCTGCTCTCTGGCTCCATTTAAACTTGTTGGCATTTTGAATTATTTATATTTGTATAGAGACATTTGAACAGAATGGTTTTCCTAGTTTAAGTGCAATGCATTTATTTTATGTACTTTTATTTTTTGATTGAAATGTTTTTTTTTTTATATATATAAAATGACTGCATTGTTTTTCTTGTTTACGTGCATGTCATTTAAACCATCTTATGCACTTTTTTCTGTACTGTTTTTATTCAGTGATGCCTTCAAAAAGAAACAAATTATGCACTTTTCTAGGCTTTTCTGCAAAATGTAAAGCAACTATGTAACTAAACCCTTTTTTTTAATGATCATGTTGTGTTTCCCTAGTTTATGTGCATGTCATTTTCATTTAATGCACTTTTTATAGCATATATATTTTATGAGGTGAGTTTATTGGTTAGAGGAGAAAGTCTTTAAAAGGTCATTTCAGAACTGCATTATAAAGTAAAAGGTTTAGGATTAGTTGGGCAAGATTTGCTTTGCTTGAATGAGCAAGCAAGTCAAAATCACTTCAGGGAATATATAAAACATTTAATAAATGTCAATTTTGCTCTGCGTTTGTACTCTTGGGATCATATCTATTGATATGATTTTATCTATTTGTGTATTAATGTAAATAAAGAGAAGGGGTTTCCTATGGCTGTGTTTCACCTTAAGTTCTGGAAGCATGTAGTTTATCCCTGAGCTTCAGTTCAGCTTTGGTTAATGTGCCTCACGCCTGCGATTACTTCTGCTTCTTTGTGTAATGTGGTATAGGAGCATTAGTGTCACATTGCAACCCAAGCTTGACCCCCACTTATTTCTTTAACACAAAAGTGATTTTGTAGTGTTGCCAGCCTGTGGAGAAGCCTTGTTCTTCAAGACTTTTGGGGTTGGAGCATGTTTTCCCAAGTTGACTACGGAACAATACGACTTGTGCTGCTGGATAATAGTTTTCCATTTGAAATTCTCATATGTGACCCAGAACCACAAAACCAAGTGTCATTTTTTCAAAACTGAGATTTATGCATCATCTGAAAGCTGAATAAATAAGCTTTCCATTGATGTATGGTTTATTATGCTGGTGTTCCAGTGGCTCAGTGGTAGGTGCAGCATTGTGTTTGCAGCGCAAAAGGTCGTGGGTTGAATTCCCAGGGAGCACACATGCTGGTAAAAAATGTATAGCCTGAATGCATTGTAAGTCGCTTTGGATAAAAGCATCTCCTTAATGCATAAATGTATTAGGATCTGACAATATATGGCTGAGATACAACTACTTCAAAATCTGGAATCTGAAGGTGCAAAAAAATCAAATTACTTTGAAGTTGTCCAAATGAATTCTTAGCAATGCATACTACTGATCAAAAATTAAGTTCTGATATATTTATGGTTGGAAATTTACAAAATATTTTCATGGAACATGATCTTTACTTCATATCCTATTGCTAAAAATATACCCCAGCGACTTAAGACAGGTTTTGTGGTCCAGGGTCACATATATTGTCAGATTAAAATGTTTTTTTTTTTTTTTTTTTTTTTGGGGAACACACAATATAGTTTCATTCCACACACCAGAGAACCACCACAACCTTTTATAAACATATTTCTCACTTGGTACTTTTTTTCTCTAAGCACAGTTAAGGAGAGCTTTTTGTTTTGCAATTCTCCTCTTTTATCTGTTTAATTTACTGAAGGGTTTGGCATGTTCTGGGACTTGAAGATTGTCCTCCCCCTCACATGGCAAGGTCTTGAGACACTCCTTTGTACACGCCCACTTTGTGTTTGTCTGTAGTGTTCACAAATTATTGATAAAGAGGCTCCTTATTATTGCAACTCCAGTGAGAGGTTATTGTGAAATGTTTTGGTAGCATATTTTAAGCGTGAAGACTCTTAGTGCTTAAAACAAACGGAAAAAAGAAGTATTCCAAAGGGTGCATTTGGACTATCTGACAAATAAGTAAGTAATATTTTCCTTGATACTTATTCCTTGAATACATGTGAGTTTATAAAAAAAAATTCTAAAAATAATATAAATGTATTCTTCAGTATTTATTTACTCGAAAATTATGATTTATTATAAAATTATAAATACCATTATGTTTTGTGCGCGCCACATGAAACATTACATAAACATTTCATAAAACAAGTTTACCAAAAAAGCCTGGTTTATTTCAGTTAGTCTGACGTATTGTCAGTTGATTTGGTTAAAAATAAATCTGACTAACTGAAATAAACTTTTTGGTAAACTTGTGTAATGAAACAGACCCCTGAACAACCCTTGGGTTCTCTCTTTTTCATGATTATGCATATTTCTTCATGTTAGTTGCACCACATGAATATTATTTGGCAGACACAGGTGTGTTTTCATATTAACTATTAATCATTTATTTTAAAAATCATTATTTATTTAATAATAATAATATTTATTCTGCAAGTATTTAAAATATTAATATAATATTCATAGTTATTCATAGTCCCCCAATGAATTTTAATTAGGTAACCAAAAAATAAAAATAAAACAGCCTGGCATGATGTATTGTCATGAACTATTCATAAAAAAAAATGTGTATATATATATATATATATATATATATATGTGTGTGTGTGTGTGTGTGTGTGTGTGTGTGTGTGTGTGTGTGTGTGTGTGTGTGTGTGTGTGTGTGTATAAACGAATAGATCATGACAATACATCATGCCATTAAAATAATTTTGAAATGTATAGAAATAACAACCTTCTATTATGCCATATTCATAATTATGTTTTTAAAATATCACACACACACAAGTGTCAGTTACAGCTCTAGTAGTAACAGGTGAACTTCTCCCCTGCTTTGAACCATTCTTAAAAAGGTCTTGAGCTTATCCCTGCAGATGCTTCATTTGGCCTGATTATTAATAGAGCAACTGTTATTGGATGGCAGGCTAGAATGAATGCCTCTTCCAAACAGAGTTTGCTCACTGAATCTGAGACAGGCTGCCCTGTGCACGCGCCAATGATTTGACAAAGCAGAATGCCACGAGGACAGCTGGCCCAGCAGACTGTAAGCAGATAGCCAGGAGTGGCTCTGGTGTGGCCACCGGATGCACCAGCTCCTTCATTGAGCGTTGCGTGTTTGGAGGTGCGATGAGTGTGTAGTCAACTGCTCCACAGGGACATTTGCTCAGACTCCTGAGACACTCAAATATCTAAGCATCTGAATTGCTGCCAAACACAGAGACAGCTGTAACACTCCCTGCCTCACTACTCAAAGAGAGGAAAACATTTACTCATGCTGGAATAAAAAGTGCTACTTGATGCATCACTGCTGTGTCCTTTGCTCCTTTTGTGTAAACATGTTTTGACAATGGTCAAATTTGGAAACATATTCCCAAAAACGAGTGCAATCTTTCTGTTCAACATCTTTTGGGTTCTATCAAATGAACTTGAATCCAGCATAGGTTGGTTTGGTTATCTGAAGGTATTGTGTGCCAAACATGGACATTTTTTTGATCAATTTTTTATGTAAATATATATAGTCCTATCAATTTTCATCCATCCTAAAACCATCCTAAAATAATATTTCTTAAAAAAACTCTCTTTCTGTTCAACATCTTTTGGGTTCTATCAAATGAACTTGAATCCAGCATAGGTTGGTTTGGTTATCTGAAGGTATTGTGTGCCAAACATGGACATTTTTTTGATAAATTTTTTATGTAAATATATATAGTCCTATCAATTTTCATCCATCCTAAAACCATCCTAAAATAATATTTCTTAAAAAAACTCTCTACATTAATGTGTGTGTATGTTATATCTATTTCAACGTGATGTGGACCCTTGAATTTTTGAATGAATAAATGCGTTTTTGCTTGCCGTTTAATTGTTGTAAGGTTTGTTAGGATAAGACAAAATTTGGCCGAGATACAACCATATGAAAATCTGGAAGATAAGGGTCCAAAAAAAAAAAATCAAAATATTTGAGGAAATTGCTTTTAAAGTTGTCCACATTAAGTTCTAAGCAATGCATATTACTAATCAAAAATGAATCTATACTAAATATCCTACTGATTTTTTGCACAAAAGCATATCATTGCTCTCTGCTAAATGACTAAATGTTGATGTAATTGCAAAAGAAAAATACAAAAGCCTTTATGACAGCTTCATGACGTCTCCAGTATGGAGAAACTAGTCGCATGCATTGCTCAGGTGTGAGTTTTGCCCATTCTTCCACTCTTCAAGTCTTCAAATCTTGAGGGTTCTGTGGGCCTCTTCTATGAACTCTGATCTGTAGTTCTTCCCATAGATTTTCTATTGGATTCAAGTCATGTGATTGGCTGGGCCATTCTAGCAGCTTTCCTTTCTTTCCCTGAAACCAATTAAGAGTTTCCTTGGCTGTGTTTGGGATCATTGTCTCGCTGAAATGTCCACCTTCATTTTAACTTTTTCATCCTGGTAGATGGCAGTAGATATTTATCAAGAATGTCTCGTTACATTTTTCCATTCATCCTTCCTTCAATTGTATGAATTTTGCCAGTGCTACACAATGATGTTTTGGGGTGATGTGCAGTGCCATGACCTCCAAACGTGGTGTGTATTATGGCATCCAAAGAGTTTAATTTTGGTTTAATCTGACCAGACTATATTCTCCCAGTATTTCACTGGCTTGTCTAAATGTTGTGCAACAAACTTTAAATTAACTTCAACATGCTTTTTCTTCAGCGATGGAGTCTTGCGTGTTGAGCATGTATACAGGCCACGGCGGCTGAGTCCATTACTTATTGTTTTCTTTCAAACAATTATCCATGGTAAATTCCAGGTCTTTCTGAAAATCTCCACAGTAAGCGGTTCTTGGTTCTTAGACAAATCTTCTGATAATATTTTTCACTCCTCTGTCAAATATATTGCGAGGAGCACCTGGTTGTGGCTGGTTTATGATGAAATTATGTTTTTCCACGGTCGGATTATGACCCCAACACTGCTCACTGGAACATTCAGAAGTATACCAATACCAATAACCAATACCACCAGGAGCCTATGTTTTGCAACAGTAAGGCTGTCCAGATCTTAAAAGAGCTATTTGCTTTTACCCATCATGAAATGTTTCCTGTGTGACACATTGGTAATAAGACACCTTCAGTTGATACTGAATCAGCTAATAATAATATCCACTGACTAGGGGCAGGATTGTTTTCTAACTGCTGATCGATTTCAGCTGGTGTCTTGGCTTTCCATGCCTTTTTGCACCAACCTTTCCTTGTGTGTCCAATACTTTTTCCCTGTGTCATTCTACTTTATTACACAGAACTTATGAGCTTATTTGTTTTGTTTTCTTTGTATGTATATGTTACTTGGGTTGAAATATAGAAATATATTTATAGAGAAAAATCGTGACATGTCTGATTATATATATATATATAATGTTTGTGTGTATGTTTATATGGTTTACATGCATTAATTGAATATTTACATAAGTTCATAAATTCAAAAATAAAATGGATAGAATTATTTTAAATTAGTATTTATATTATCAGTTAAATTTAAATGAATTGAAACAATTAATAAAAATGTTTTTCTTTGCAGATACAAAAATGGAGTCCCCCCTGACAGAACTTCCCCCCTTGCTGTCCAATCAGTCCATGGAGAGCTGTCCACCTGTGGACAATACGGTGGAGAACATGATTTTTGGATTCTACTACATCATAGTTTTCCTCCTGGCACTGAATGGCAATAGCCTTGCCCTGTGGATCTTCGCCCGCCAGAGAGGCAACGCTTCTCCAGCCAATGTCTTTCTGCTTCATCTCGCTGTGGCCGACCTGTTTTACATCTTTGTTTTACCCCTCAGAGCCACTTATCATTTAACCGGAGGACACTGGCCATTTGGTGAAATCCCCTGCCGTCTAGCGGGCTTCTTCTTTTATGTCAACATGTACGCCAGCTTGTACTTCCTGGCCTGTGTTGCAGGCGATAGATACCTTGCTGTAGTACACGCTGTTCGTTCCCTCAAGGTCAGGCGCCCTCGTTACGCTCACATAGCCAGTTTTGCACTATGGGCTTTGGTGATAGTGTCTATGGCACCCCTGCTGGTCACCAAGCAGACTGCAGAAGTCAATGGCTCTACTGTGTGCTTGCAGCTGTACAGAGAAAAAGCTTCACAGCGTGCTCTCATCTCTCTCGTCGTAGCCTTCACACCACCTTTTATTGCCACACTGTCTTTCTACCTGCTGATAGTGAACAGTCTGCGGAAAGGTTCAAGGCTGGAGCCGGCATTGAAACTCCGAGCTCTCCGCACCATTGGTCTGGTCATGCTCATTTACATAGTGTGTTTTTTGCCATATCACTTAAGCCGTGCAACCTTCATCCTGGGATATACGCACCCAGACCTATCCTGCCAAATCAAAAGAGGACTAGCCCTGGCTAACCGACTTACTTCCTCTCTAACCTGTCTAAACGGAGCTTTGGATCCCCTGGTCTACCTGTTTGCGGCTGAGAAGTTCAGAGGAAGCGTCCGCAGGATTTTCTGCAGGGACAGGTCGGGTGGGTCCGCCGCTACAAGCGGGGACCTGAAAGGCACACATGAGAGCTCTGTCAGCGCAAAGTCTGAGTTATAAGAAAGTGCTTTAAATATTTTTCATTGGTTTTAGTGATTCGGCCTACACTTTCTGATAGCAGGGTCAGGTGAAGATGATAAAGCCTTATGAATAAACAACCATGTGAATTGGACATATTAAAACAACTGTATGTAAGTTTAAAGATCAGTTTCAAAATCACTTTGATGGAACACTGATTTCTAATAAGGTGAATAGCTTCTGTTTTTCCCCTAACTTCTGTTCTAGGAGTACATAAAGTTTGGTGAGTGGGAACAAAGGCTGGATTGCTTTATAAATGCATTTGCACTGCTATCTGCTGTAATTACCACAGTGATAGGTTTATGAATTTATCTCAATTATGGATTCATACAAGTAAGAATCTTCAGGTAATAATCACTTTTTTATTGCCAATGTGAAAACAGCTTGTAAAGGCACTTAAAAAAAGAGACGTTCCCCGACTTCCTAGGTTGTCTATAAAAGCCTGTGGACTGATTTTTATGTAAGGTCTCAGTATGGTTTTTTTTACCGGAAATTTAAAGCATGTGTCATTTATGTGCACTTCCTAATATATATATATAATATTTATATATATATATATATATATATATATATATATATATATATATATATATATATATATATATATATATATATATATATTTTTTTTTTTTTTTTATTCATTGACACATTAAAAAAAGATTATTAATTACAATACCTGACATTATGTTTAGGTAGTGATGGAAGGGAGCTATTCTGTACTGTTATGTCAATGTATCATACAGAAAAGGGATTAATTCAAAGCTAGTCTAAGTCTAGTCTTGTTTTTATTTATGTTCCGTATGCAATTTTTATTGTTATTGAGAGGAAAGGCAAAGCACTCACCACATAACATATTCATCGCTCGCAGCATGGTCCGCATCTGGATGTTCGCTGCAAAGGTATTTATGACGTTTTTTGTTTGTTTTTGTCTGCAGTTTCACCGAATTCTACATACAGCCTCTTTAATTGTAGGGGGCGCCAAATTAAAAAAAAAAATACACAAAACTACATACAGTTGCTTTAAAGTGAAAGTTATTCAGGACAGTAATCTTCAAGTGGCTGTTGTGTATATCAGTCAGTTGCCAGAATACAGTGGTCGGGGACTAGAGACTCCATCAAGGATCAAGAAGGCATAAATTGTGTATAAAACTGTGTGCTGCCTTTAAAAAATTAATGTTGTGTTTTTATTAGCATATTACCTGTTTGCTAATGACTTTGTTAACTTTGTGAGCACTTCCTTAGTGTGCATTCTTAATGAAATCAGGGTGAAACTAATGCATTTCATACTTAACAACTACTCATATAATCATTTTTAACGGTCCCCAGAGGGATTCTTCTGTTTATAGCACTCTGTTGTAAGCTGTGGTAAGAATGTGTGAAGCTTAATAAACGAGTGTTGAGTCGAAATGAATACCACTTTCTTTTCATTTTACATTCCCTGATAGCTTTTTGTTATTAAGACTACTGTATTTCGATGCATGTGCACTTCTATGCTAGTCAATTAATATTCTTAATGTACCTTTTATAGTTTAAGGTATATAAGTATAGATTTTCTGTTGCCATAAAATACTGGTTTTGTTTTCACATGTTCAAATTGATATGTATCATTATTTATATTATTTTAATTACTTTAACCAGCTGGTATAAATATGTTTTATTTTTGATGTCGTCATACACATATCATAATTTTTTTTTCTGTATGTCACTGGTAAAAATCCACCGATGAGTCAGTTTGTTAATGCATTTAAATCAGCTGAATAAATGTAAATAAATCTAACCTCAAATGGTTATTTGTGTTTTATTCCCCCTCCTTGGGCATCTGATGCATTTTAGTGTTTGCAATAATAAATATAGACCTACCCCCTATTCTCTTTACCACCAAAGTGACAAGAGAACTTTGTCACATCTTATACAGCTTCCATTAGTCTTCATAACACTTGACTTTTTTGAGTATCATCTCATGTGACATCTGCTAATGACAATTGGCAGAATCTTGTGAAAAACGTACATTATCTACAGAATGCATCGCACATACTCTGTCCCACCACACTGTGGCCGTCACCGCCGAGCTCTTATTGAGCAGAGCATAGAATAGCACAGCATAACCGCTTTCTTTACAGCTATGTGCATGCGAGAAAGATGCAAGATGGAAACCACCAGGCTAAAGCGACTGTGGCACTATTCAGGTTCTCTTTCACACCATGTGACTCAAACTGTGAGCTGTCAGCAGATTATTTTCTCTCACTCTCTCTCTCGCTCTGTCTGACTCTCTTTGTCTTTGCTTCTCTTTCCTCATATTTGTGCAAGGCTTCCTGTCCATGAACGTAACAGGGCATCTTCACCGAGAGTGAGAAAGTAGGGTAGTGTAGAGTAGTGTATATCACTCAGGATTACTCTAGAGTACTTGTTACGATCAGAAAAGAAAAGAAAACATTTACAAATGAAATCTCTGATTTGAACTTTTTTTTTTTTTTTGCAGAAAGTTTAGTATGATGACAATTTTTATTTTTATTTTAAATTGTAAACATTTCATTTCACTATTTCTTTTCAAAACAAGTTTAGCAGTAAGTTTAGCACTGCTCTTTTCCATTCAGTGTGAAATTAGAAGGTGGCCAAAAATGTCAAAATGCACCAGAAAAGTGGGCCATATGAAAGTGGGTCTTCTGAGGCTAAAGTGCGCAATAGCTTTGCAAGAGCAAAAAGCCAAAATTTAAGATGCTATTCACTGATAATCTCTCCCCTATGCAGTTCTCAACCTCATTCATGTTTATGTATATTCAAACATGGCACATCAAACCCAGGTTTAAGTCTATGATGCCATGCTTTTCTTTCTTCTTTTTTGTTTGCATGGAAAAGAACAGCGTGAACATATTACTTAACATCTCCTTTTGTGTTTGATGACTAAATTAAGATATCATTTTACTAGTGTTAGTGTACAAGGTTGGAAAAATATGGGCAAAGGTTGTACTTTTAAGGGCACAACAGCATGATTTTGGGGAAGTACGCTTAAAAAGGCAGCTTTGTACCATATCTACCCCTAAAATGTGCAAATTAGTACCTTGGGGTAATAGTATGTATCCTTAAGGGACTATTATTTACATTCTAGGGTACTGCCTGTGAAGAGTTGTTTTACCGCTAAAGGTACTTTATTTATTTATTTTTCCAGAGAGTGTATTACTATGCATAACATAAGCCACTTCCCTTTCAGGACCAGTGGTTTTGTCAAAAAGATAAATTCATAATCTCTCAACATTGTCTTTCACACTGTAAATGTTTATCTGCATTCCTCTACTTTGCATAATGGCCAGTAAGTAGACACTTGCCTTGGTTGTCCTCCTCATAGTTTTGGTTAGCAGGGTAAATCATTGGTGTAGTATGAAAACTCCTACAGTCTCACATGCACCTTTTTCATCTCTTTTGTGGTGAAAAAAGGTGCTGGGGCCGTGTGAACAAGCCTGCTGTTCGGCCTCCTCTCTTGCTCACTCTCTGTGAGTTTTTCAACTCTGTGTGCACAGAATGAGGAAGTTCACCCTTGTGTTTGTGGCAGCTTCCTTTTTGCAGCTTTCGCCCCTCAAACAGGAAGAGAAAGAAACAGTGAGCCTAGAGCCAGACCGAGCAGGAGCGGCTATCAGTTCTACCAGCGCCATGAAACAAACCGTGACACTCTGAAGGTGGCCTCATGTTGATCTGCTCTTGAAAACTTGCTGGGGACAACAATAACCTGGGTGTCATCATACTGAGGAAGGGAATAGTGTTTGGAAAGGATGTTTTCTCACCAGCCATGGTACCATGGCAATATCACTCGGTCTACAGCAGAGGACCTCCTCTCCAAAGCAGGCAAGGATGGGAGCTTCCTCCTGCGGGACAGCGAATCCATACAGGGAGCTTATGCCCTCTGTGTTCTGTGAGTATTGCTGCTGTTCATCTCTGGTAAAGGGGCACATATGCTGGCACTAATATTTAAGACAAAATTTTGGGATCTTTAAGTGTATTCGAGTAGGTATGCACTGCAGTATAAATTTGCAGTGTGTTGGATGATTTGCATTGAGTCAGTCATAAATGCCTCATATAAAACATGCTCTGTTTTGCAGCATTGGCTATATAACCGTATTTGGGTAAAATATATATAAGTATTATGGTTTTCGAAATCACATATTTTAGAAATGGCTTCCTTCTTCCTACTTTGGGTGTATATTGTCAAATTAGTTACCAGGAAAAATGTTACTACATAACCTCCTTCCAAAAACTCTATTATTGTTGTTGGTATGAATAAACAAAACAGAGGCCTATTTGCTTGCAAACTGACCACAGTTTCCTTGTATGTGAGTTCAGGTGTGCAAATGTTTCTTTAAATTATGCAATAAAAACAAAAAGAACAAAGTTTGCGTTTATGTCCAGTGTGATTCCTTGTACAGTGAAATTTTAACAAACACTGACTGAGAAGGAAGTTGGCAAGGGGTTTCCCATAATTGCTGCTTTCTTCAAAATGGCCCGTTTCACTGTTTATGTTCACTTTGCGATATATATGACATGTTATTCTTGTGTAATTTATGCTGCAGTTATGCAAATTAATGTGTCGACCTTCTCATTCCTTTGCAGCTACCAAAACTGTGTGTATACCTACAGAATATTACCAAATGAGGATAAAAAACTATCAGTCCAGGTAAGAATTCTCCATTTTGTACCTGCAGAAGTTGCTGGCATCTGGTGTTTCATTGGCTTGAAGTGAATTGCTCTGCTTTCATACTCACGCAGACAGGTGTTGCGTGCGCTGCAAGACTATTCTGAGCACTGAGGAACTTCTGCTTGTGACGTCAAGTGTTCGAAAGTTGACAGAACTATGAGTTTAGTTGTTTTAGTGAAAATATAAAGCTTTTATGGTGTCCCTGAAAAGTATCTTGAGACCTTTTAAAGCATAAATCACAATTAAAATAACGCCATTTTTAATCATTGGGTACAAAATAACAAGCCAAGTGGCATCTGCAAATATCTAGAGATTTTCTCAAATCTAACTTCACGTTCACTGCTCAATTGTACACCTGTATGTTCTGACAAAAGGAAAATGTTCACATTTTGTCTCCAATTTGAAAAATATTTTGTTTATTTAATTATTAAATATACTGGTTTGTAATTGGGAAGCTCCGTTTTAAAATGTTTTGCTCAAGGAAAGTGTGTTTCAATAAAATATATATCTAGGTTTTATTGCAATGAAATTCATAACTTTCTATTTGACTTAAATGTTCCGTATTTTTTTATTTTTTTTTGAATTATTTAAATCTTTCTGCAACTCCATTCATTTCCTGGTTGCACTAAAATGGTGGTCAAGCAAAAAAATAATACTATAAAACCACAAAGAGCAAACCGTATACTGCTAGTCACTTGACAAAACACTATGCATCTTTATGACTTGTTGCATAAAACATCTGGCATCCTACAAGCCATTTACTATCATGTGCTTGGTAATGAATGCGTGACCTTGTGACAGTTGGCTCTTCAGCTGCCTAAGACTCCCCGAGACTGTTGTGTGGGCATCTTGTCTGTCAAGCTAGTATCTATTATGTCCACTGCATTAAAGAAAGCATTAGTGACAGTGCAGCTGCAAAACCAATTGGTGGTTTTATTCGAGCTGTTATACTCGTGACATATAAAATAATGAAAGCAAAATGGGTGACCTTTGACTATAATTTGCATTGTTCTCTCTCAGCGATACATTTTATGAAGTAACCTGCACTCAAGGGATGGGGCTAAACTGAAAACTGTAGAGTTGTACAATGCCCTTCAATGTCTTTCTACCACAGTTCTTCCTCTTTCATGCCTGCGTTGCGGCACAGGCTCAGTTTTAATTTATCCATTAGCGTGGGTGTTAAGCAAGCCACAGGGTTCCTCTTGCACCCTGCCTTGAACGGAAAGTTTTTAAAAAAAGTGTCATATTATTGAATTCGATCAATTCAATTTAAATTCACCATTTGTGCTGACCTTTAAACTGTATTATGAGAACGTGGAAGGTTTTCATGCTAAGATTACACTTGTGGCTTGTCGGACATCTTTATATCTTTAACATGTTTAAATAAATAAACAAAACGCTGCTATTTTCCCTAACATTCCTTCCTAGCCAAATATATGACCATGAAGAGACTTTCATTTTACAATTAGAGACTATAAGTTGGATATAATATCAGAGGCATATTGATTGGTTTACGGAAGACAAAGTGTGTACCGTACTATATAAAGGTGCATCTAAAAAAAATAGAGGAAAGAGTTACTTATTTCAGTGTGAAAGTGAAACTTTTATATATTCTAGATTATTTACATGTAAAGTAAAACATTTCAAAGTTTTTTTGTTGTTGTTGTTTTAATTTTGATGATTAGAGTTTATAGCTCATGAAAGTCAGAAATCCATTATCTCAAAATTTTAGAATATTTACATTTAAGTTTCATTAAGGTTATCATCCCTACAGTATAAATTCCAGGTATCTCTTGTTCTTTGAAACCACAATTATGGGGAAGACTGACTTGGCTTGGCAATGGTCCACAAGACAATCATTGACACCCTACACAAAGAGGGTAAGTCACAGAAGGTCATTGCTGAAAGGGGTGGCTGTTTACAGAGTGCTGTATCAAAGCATATTACATGCAAAGTTGACTGGAAGGAAGAAGTTGGGTAGGTAAAGGTGCATAAGCAACAGGAATGACCGCAAGCTTGAAAATACTGTCAAGCAAAGCCGATTCAAACACTTGGGAGATCTTCACAAGGAGTGGCCTTAGAGTCCAAGCTTGCTAGCTTGAAAAAAAAAACACTTCTGAATTGTTTTACTTTATGTGTAATGACTCTGGAATATATTAAAGTTTCACTTTTTGAAATAAGTTACAAAAAAAACAAACAAAAAAACATTCAATTTTTTTTAGATGCACCTGTATGTGCTGAATTTTGATACTGTGTGGTTTTCCATGACAAATAGCAATCATTAGATCATTGTTTTTGGTATTTGTTGTTACTATGTATTGGATTGCATAAAATTGGGTCAAAACCTTTGATTAGCATCAAGACGGATTCAGGTGACTAAGAGCTTATACTCCAAAATCCTTTTGAAAACAGTGGCTTATAAAACCTACTTGGTACCAAATTAGCTTTTGCAAGAAATGCAATGTACAGCTTTTCATTTCTGACAAAGGAAGAGCAACTAATAGAGTCATTGGAAGTGTTACTGAGGGTGTTGTGTATGTTTAAGCAAATAAGGAGTTTGTATATTGTAAAAGGCCATAAATTTGGTATATCTCATTCAGTCTTCAGAATAGCAGATCATTCTTGTTCATCTTGTTGCAGGCATCAGAGGGTGTTCCTATACGGTTCTTCTCTTTGCTGCCAGATCTGGTCGAGGCATATTACAAGGAGAACATGGGTCTGGTCACACATCTTCAGTATGCTGTGCAGAAAGAGGAGGAGCCAGAGGAGGAACCAGGTAAGTGAATCACAATAAGCTTTGATCGTAAGGTTCAAAAATGTAATTTTTTTCACTGCATATTATAGTATTATATTTGTATTAGAAATTACAAATGATATTATTACAGACAGCATTACTTGTGTAACATTTTAAGTCAAAGGTTTGATTAAAGAATGAATTTTTTTTTTTTTTTTTGTTCATTAATCTTCATAATTTGTTTGACTCCATTGTATGTTTGGATACTATTTCACAGTAAATGCATGCGTTGAATTTAAATGGTTTTATTCAAGGACACTATTTGTTCAAATCTCCATTTCCACAGAGCCAGTTAGTTTGCCGCCTCAGCTGCCACCCAGGAATATCACATGTAATGAATTTAAAGACAGCTATGGTGACTCATCCAGAGGAACCGATAGGGGAACAGAGCTTGCCCGCCCCTCCATCTCAGACACCTACTTCCAGCGTTTGCAGCAAATCGACATATCAAAGTACAATAAGATTTTTACATTATTCAGTGCAATTTCTTGTTAAATACATAATGACTGAATGATTTTGGCTGATTTAGGCTGTTAATTTAGAGTCACTGTAGTGAGTAGCATTGTTCTGGCATGTAAATGATTTTGATGTTTGATATCTAGTCTACCAGAGGACCATCAGAAGTCCATCCAGGAGTATTTCCGCTCTTCTGTGTGTCTGGATGCAGAGCAGGTGCAGAATGGCAACCCGACTTTGCCCCACTTTAAAAAGCTTACACAGAGTATCTGCAAAAACCTAAACAGGTAAAAACTGTCTCAAATGTTGCCCTTATAAGTCCATTTCATATTAAGTCAACTTTAATTGACATTTAATTGTTGTTTTTGTAGTGAAATTGCCCGCACACTTCCGAGTCTTGAGGCACTGCAGAAAGTTTTGGATCAACCGCTGTCTCCTGGAGCTGGGAGGCTAAGGAGTCAGGTCAGTAAGAATGAATCAAACCAGGAAGTGTTTTTCCTGATTTCAAATGTCCACCCTCCTGAAGTGACAGTAGATTCTGTAAGTCACTGTGGAAAAATATAACGATTTTACGAGACAAAAACAAATGAAATAATAATAATAATAATTGGAGGCCAGAAAATGCAATTAATCTTATAAAAAATATGACAGTTTTTTTTTTGAGTGTGTGTGTGTGTGTGTGTGTGTGTGTGTGTGTGTGTGTGTGTGAAACAATAATACTTTTTGTAAGTGATTTTTACTGATTAACACAATTTAAAGTTAAATACTAGATTTCAATAAGTTTTATTTGTAGCTAATAAATATTTGAATATTGCATCCAATTTTGAGAGACATTGCTCAATAAACCATTAAGTTACAGACGTTAGAACAAAAACAAAGTATTACAACACTCTGCCATTTCATCTACAGACAAGTAAAGAAATCAATCAATGAGAAAACACAATCAAATATATATAGTGATTTAGTGATTTTTATTTTATTTTCCACATAAAGTTCTAAAATATATATCTGTTGGTTTTACTTCTTTTTCAGCTTTCTGGAGATGCAAATCAGTCTGTGGCTTTCAAATTGGAGCAACTGACTAAACTTATATATTCAGTAGAAGACAAGGTATCGCTGTTCTTTGTTTATGGATCACAGCAAACATGACAACGTACCTACTGGAAGCTTTATTATAGACTAAAATCACATCTTATTTACAGACCAAGAATGCTGTGTTTGAATCTGTGGGATATGATGCAGGGCACAGAAAGTCACTTATTCCTCCTGTGACATTCGAAGTAAGAAAGTCAATTCAACAATACATATTAATATAAAGTGGCATATTAACTATAAATTAAGTGTATGCAAGTATATACATGTATATATATATATATATATATATATATATATATATATATATATATATATATATATAGATAGATAGATATAGATATATAGATATATATAGTTTAATCATTATGTATTCAAAGTGAAAGTCATAACCTATTACCTCCTTCCTGCTCCTCGTAATGATGTCATAAAGATGAAAGCATGGACGTTTTCACCGCTGCTGCTTTGCTCTCCAAAACCACATGCAAATTAGAAAGAGTCTAGTTTGCCTATGTGCTAGATAAGCAATGACGTTTGGGTTGGTTGCCTCAACACACAGTCATCATAGAGATCCTTTATAACACTGTTTTAGGTACAACAGAAATGCTGCACTTCATTTTGCTAATGTGTTTTTATTGCCCTTTTCTGTGCTAACAGGTAAAATGCGACTCCCTTGGTATTTCAAACAAAATGTACCTCAAAGTAGATGTGGAAGGTGGGAAGGTTTACTTCAAGAAGTCCAAAGATGGACCTGAGGACAAATATTTTGTGCACAATAAAAGTATGTTGAACCATTTCATCCCTAATACAACCTCACATAATTGAATTTAATGACAATGTTTCAATATTGACGAGTCAGCAGGGCTTTATTGCTAAATAAACCTTGATAGGAAGTCTGGGTCCTCATCCTGAAGGGCTGCGATAATGTGCATTATTTTACCTTATTTTATCATGCAAGACAAAAGAAATCACAAAGAAACAATGGTTTCAAGAGACACAACTGTCACATATAAAGCTTAATGATGGTCATTGGTCATTATACAAAATCTGTGATGAACCAATCAGAATCTAATATTCCTGAGCTGTGTAACCAAAACATATTAACCAATAATTAATGGAAATGTGAATTCTTAATTTCAGTCTTGCAGTTGGTGAAGTCACAGAAGATGCACAACAGACTAGCTCTGGTGGTAGAGACAGAGAAGGAAAAAACTCAGCGCAAAGACTTTGTCTTTGATGATACAAAGGTAAACTGCTAATGTTACTCTAGTGATGAAAAGCTTTCAGATGGAAGTTTTCTAGGCAGCCACAAAAATGAACAATGTGAGACAAAATATACTGTTTCCATATTTTTTACGGGTTTATAATGTGACCTTTGCTTGTAACTGTGTATCTCCAAACACATTTTTTTAGAAAAGAGAAGGCTTCTGCCAGCTTCTACAGCAGATGAAGAACAAGCACTCCGGAAAACCTGAGCCGGATATGATCACCATTTTTGTTGGCACCTGGAACATGGGTAAGATACATTTAGCCTACCTATAAAATTAGTCAAAGTCCTCAATTCAGACTATTTTTGGAGCTGAAGCACAAGATAAAAGTGCTGTAACACGTTTTTTTTTCTTTTCTCACTAGCCTACCCTTGTGAAAATAACACCATATTTTTAAATAGAGTATTTTTTTACGGAAATAATATACTTTAAAAGAGTCCAGTTAAATGCTAAATAAATTTAATGTTTTTAGACATTTAGTGGCATGTTATGTACAAATAAATAAAATGTATTCTAGTTTAAACAACTGCTTTTTTTACCCATATTTTGACCAACTTAAATTGACTTTGAAATATAAGTGTAATATTAAATTTACTGAAATGCATGTAAACTAAAATACACATTAATTGTGTTCATTTCTATGTTATGTTATATATTATTTACATGACAAGTTGCAAGCTAGAACATTTAAAATATATTAATGTAATTAAAACCATAAATGTAATTAACACACTAAATGTGCCTAAGTGTGTTGTTTACTTCAAGTAAGTGTACTTCTTTAAAGCATGCCAAAATATTATCATTATTATTATTTAAAATATACTTTAAAATACAACATTTAATTTGACATTTTTACAAAACAGTCATGCAAGTGCACTCTGTTAAGTACACTTAAAGGCAGGGTAAGCGATTTCTGGTTGCCAATGCTGACATTTGAAATCACCAAAACAAACACGCCCCTAACACGAAAGGTCATGGTCTACACTGTATGCTGCGTGGTACGACACAACAAATCCCTGACAGAAAACTGCTGCTGACGCATTATATTTTTGACATATTGACACAAATTTCTAATTATTTTCAACGGTCGTTTTGTGTTCTAGATAGTCTTTAGCTGTTGCAGTGCGTCACACATCTGATTTTAACACGTTGTTACTCACATACTGGGAAGAAACAAAGCAACCTCAGTGTCCGATCATAGGCCTTCCGCTCCTTGAGTTCTCTCTAATGACATTTACACAGCTCCTACTTCTTGCCTTAAGCCTTCTTTTGTTCTGTAGATGTTTTCCTCTTTTGTTTTTTATCTTTCTGTTGCTCGTCTCAGATAATTTCCGTCCTGTAGACTGAACGCTCTCTCTCCGTCATCATGAGTAGACACGCCCCTTTCTGCTGATTGGCTACAATTTTGTTTTCCTATTCAGCCCGATTCAGTTTTTCAAACCATTTAATAAATAATGGCTTAACCTTCCTTTAAGTGGCCTTTTATTTTATTACTACTATATTATCTGCATAGTTTTTTATTTATTTATTTATTTATTATATATCCTTTTAAAACCTAAAGTACACTATTGATAAAGAGTAGGCCTTGTATAATATGCTTCTTCCCCTTATTTTTAAGTTCTGACATTTGTATGGTTTAAAATATGAAGTTAACAGTAACTGGAGATGTGAAGTGTTACTGTAAATTTAAGTGAAGTGAATTGTCCATCTAGGAAATGCGAATCCCCCAGCGAACATCACTTCCTGGTTCCAGTCTAAGGGTCAGGGAAAAACCCACGATGACACAGCCAGTCAAATCCCACATGATATCTATGTGATCGGGACACAGGAGGACCCGCTGGGAGAGAAGGACTGGATAGAGACAGTTAGGGGAGCCCTAAGAGATATAACCAACATTAGCTTCAAACAAGTAAGTCACACAAAACCCAACATGAAGGCTTTCAGGTGCCTTATGTTGTTTGCATATTATGCTAGATCATTCTTTTTTCTCAGTGGAGAATTGCCATGCAGTGAATATCTATTTGATGTGAATATGTTGAATGACGTAGCATGTAATCCATATGATGACAGCTGTGTGTTTGGTTTTTAACAGATAGCTACTCAGACACTGTGGAGTATAAGGATTTTGGTTCTGGCCAAGCCGGAACACGAGAACCGCTTCTCTCACGTCTTCTCTGACAGTGTTAAGACTGGCATAGCTAACGCTCTGGGTTTGTTTAAAGTTTCTTTTCCATTAACGTACTGCTCTTACTTGTACATAAAAAGCTGATTGTGTGTGTGTGTGTGTTTGTGTTTGTTTATAGGAAATAAAGGAGCAGTGGGGGTGTCTTTTATGTTTAATAGAACCTCCTTTGGGTTTGTCAACAGTCACCTGACCTCAGGAAGTGAAAAGAAGCTGAGGTAAGTCACAACTCAAAAACCTGTTTGTGTGACAAATGAGACGCTGACATATAATACACAAGGATAAGAAATAATTATGAACTTATGACTGTACCCTTTCCAGACGAAACCAGAACTATGTTAGTATTCTGCGTTTTCTGAATCTGGGTGATAAGAAAGTGAATCCTTTTGACATCACACATCGCTTCACACACCTCTTCTGGCTGGGGGATCTGAATTATAGGGTTGACTTACCATCTCAGGTAGGTTCAAACGAATGCGCATCAGCGTGTTCTCAAGCAAATTGCATGTTATAAATAATTTGCATGTTTTATTCATTGTAAATATACTTGAGCATGTTGCATGTTTTAAATATTTTGCATGTTTTTTTTTTCTCTTCCTGTTAATTAATAAACTCAAACGTTGCATTTGTTTTTCTTTTTGTATATAACAAAAGAATATATATATATATATATATATATATATATATATATATATATATATATAAACATAGTATTTAAAGCTGCGGTAGGTAACTTTTGACGCTCTAGCGGTTAATAAACAGAACTGCTTGTGTCTTGCGAAAGAACATCGTAGCCGGAACTACTTCTCTCTGTTTATGTCTATGAAGAATCACAAAGGTACTGGGTTACTCCGCCGCGGTACCCCCGCCCTAGTGATTCAGGACAAACCAAAAACACGGTTTGGAAAATGGATTCATGGTGTACTCGCTTATTATATAAATTTTTCTACATTTTGAACACAAACAAATTACGGACCGCAGCTCTGATTGGCTGTTTTCTTACCGGGAGCGGTCAGTAACTGCAAATGGCAATAGGACCACTGGGAGGAGCCAGAGGAGCTTGATTTTTTTCACAGATTATCTGTCTCATATTCTACTGTCAGGACATAATGACAGGTTTAACAAATATGTAAAAAATATATATTTACAAAAGTTACCTACTGCAGCTTTAATGCTTGTCAAATGCAAACACAAGACAAATGATCGGCTTATAAAAGAAACTGCTTTTCTATTTTGAATCAGATACTACTAATAAGCCTCTGCAGAGGAAATTTTACAACATGTTTTATCACAAAAGTAATACATGCTATAAAACAAATGGCTAGATATCAAGTTGACATGTCCTGCAGTGTTTAATGTTTCTTTTATAATTATTATATTTGCTTATATTATGAGCTTATATAAATTGAAAGACTACATGGAATACTTGTACTTTTACAAATTCGTCCATTTAAAAATGCCTAGTGGAGATATTTTTACATTTTAACTTCTAAATGAATTTCCACTGAAATTTTAAATCATATGAACAAGTGCATAGAGGTTAAAGAAGAGAAAGCAGTCCAACAAAAATAGGCAAATCCCTGCAATAGCTTGCAAATCATTTTTAAACGTTATACCTCAGCTACCCACATTATGATACTTTGAGGCATAAGCTGCCTTTGTGGTTTAGAGAGCGTAGCTGTATTCAGAGCAGCCAGTTCCTCTATTAAGAACAGAGCTGTCACGTACAGCAGCTCCTGACATCAACTGACAGGAAAAGACAGAACCTTTGCATAGTTGTTTGTTTTTTTGCAGGAAGCTGAGAACATTGTAATGAAGATCAAACAGCAGCAGTATCAGGAACTCCTGGCCAGAGATCAGCTGAACATAGAGAGAGAAGAAGAGAAGGTCTTCTTAGACTACGGTGAGAGCACTTGTGGATGATCTTAACCTGTTCCTTATCATTTCCCAGCTTTTGAAGTTTAGGACCACATGCTGTAAACTGGTGGTTTGCTAACTGTAAGCCAAATAATTATTTTATTTCTTAGATTGTATTATCCTTCTTGCCTTTCCAGTGGAGCTAAGCACACTTCCTAAGATCAAACCACTATAAAGGGAACTATCTACCAAAAATTAGAAAGAGCATACACTAGATTGGGGTCGGTAAAATGTTTTTGAACGAAGTCTCTTATGCACATAAATCATTTATTTAATAAAAATACAGTAAAAACGTTTAGAAATATTTAGAAATAACATTACAATTCAAAACAGCTGTTCCCTATTTTAATATATTTTAATTTGTAATTTATTCCTGTGATGTTAAAGGTGGATTTTCAGCAGCCATTACTCAAAATCCTTCATACATTATTCTAATATGCTGATTCAGTGCAAGAAGTATTTATTGGTATTATCTGTTTATGAAACAGTTGCCTTGTGGGCAGTGTGCTGACATACAGTGCCTATGTGCTACAGGCATCCCATGATCAAATGATGACCTTTACTGATCCTGCCCCCTCCCCCCACTTCACTTCCTGTCCTGTTATAATTAAGGCAAAAATGGCAAAAACAAACAAAGTTATCTTAAAAAAAGAAAACAGTTGTGCTGCTTAGTATGTTTGTGGAAATGGTAATTCTTTTCACAATTATTTTATAGAAAGTTCAAAAGAACTTGAATCCTATTATGACATTAAACATCTTTTGATGTATGCATCCTTGCTGAATAAAAACATTAATTTCTTTATCAAAAAATATCCTACTGATGGCACAGTCGCACTTCGGGTGTCCCGAGTTCGAATCCCACCTCTTGGACCTTCCCTGACCCCATCCCCCTCTCTCACTCACAGTCGCTTTGTCATATCTAAACTGTCCTATCACTATGCTCAAAAATATCCTACTGACCCCACATTTTTAAACTACAGAGTAGAAATATGGGTATTTATGGTATATATGCCACAAAGGCACATTATGCCACATTTTATGTAGATTGTAGCTTGATGTTTGTATGCCATTGCACTGCTTCTCTTTTAAAAACTCTCAGCATTCATTTTTGACTTCCCTCATTTTTCCATTCCGCATGTTTTTGTAGTCAAGACCCCATGCCATCATTTTTAACCCTTGTTTTGTATTTTACAGTGGAGGAGGAGATCACATTTGCCCCCACTTATCGTTTTGAGAGAGACACACGGGACAGATACGCCTACACTAAAGCTAAAGCCACGGGGGTACAGTGTGAAAGCCATAATCCATGTCAATAACCTTTTTAATTTAGTGATGAGAAATGTTCTTTACATATATATTTGATCTCACAAACAGACAAAATACAACTTGCCTTCATGGTGTGATCGTGTGCTTCGCAAGTCCTACCCTATAGTGCATGTGGTTTGCAACTCATATGGTTAGTTCATTTAGAATAAAATGCAAATTCCGGTAAAATATTAACGCAGTTAAAACATCATTACATTAACCGAAATTACTCTTTGACATTTCAGGCTGCACTAATGACATCATGACAAGTGACCATTCCCCTGTATTTGCCACATTTGACGTTGGTGTGACTTCTCAGTTTGTCTCAAAAAATGGTATGATCATTAAAATATTTCAGTCCTTCATTTCGTTATAAAGCTGCTCCATCCAGCCAACTGTCTTGTGCTGTTATATTGTTTTTGCTCTTTACAGATCTCTCAAAGGATGCTCAGGGTGCTATAAAAATCATGAACTGCGTGGCCGTTCTTTTGACTAAATCAAAGACCAAGTTCTTCATTGAGTATCACTCAAGCTGCTTGGAGAGTGAGGAGCCATTACACTTTCAATTACTTTATCATGAATTATCACAAATCATTTGAACCCCCCACTTTGTTTTTTTGTGGGAACAAATACGCTACAGTAATCAGTGACGTTTAAATACTTCCAATTCATTTTCTAGAATTTGTAAAGAGTCCTGAAGGAGAAAACCAAGAGAACACAGAGGGGTCGATAAAAGTACGATTTAGCGGACAAGTTGAGGTAAACACCTTATTTGGTAAAACATTATAGATGTAAAGCTCAGCCACTATGTTTATATTATCTTTAAAATTGCTTTGCAGCTCACGCCCATCATCGCAGACCCAGAATACCTTCTTGATCAGCACATTCTCATCTGCATTAAATCTACAGACTGTGATGAGTCGTATGGTATGTTTAGTTTATATGCTTGTGAATTCATATGCTTGTCATTTGAGCTGGCTAGTAGCTCTCATTATTACTCACTGAACACTTTGCAAACACATCATTTTCTGAATATGGTTCATATCCTGTTAAAAATAGTGATGAGTAGTCAAGGTTAAGACTATAACAGAAATCAACTGTTGTTGTTGACTCTGTTACTGTGTCCAAAATCGCTCACTTGTTCACTCGTTCTCTAATCTGCACACTGCAATTGAGTGCACTAGGCAGTAGGAGTGGAAAAAATTAAGCGAAGCATTTCACACTGACATATTACACTGTGCACTAGAAGACTGGAGCTGATACTATTTTAATAGACTTTAATAAACGTAATTTATTCTTGTGATGCAAAGCTGAATTTTCAGCATCCTAACTCCAGTCTTCCATGTCACATGATCCTTCAGAAGTCATTCTAATATGCTGATTTATTATCAATATAGATTTTTGGGATCAAGAGATATTCTCTTTAGGATTCTGTGATAATAAAAAAAAAAGAAAGAAAGAACAGCATTTATTTATGAAATAAATAATTTGTAGTAATATACACTAAATAATTGTTTAAAATAATAATAATAATAGTAATGATGATAAGGAAGTATATTGTGAGAAAATATTTCTATTTTGAATAAATGCTGTTCTTTTTTAAAACTTTTTTATTAATTAGAATCAAAGAAAAAAGTATCGCAGGTTCCAAAAAAAAAAAAAAAAAAAAAAAAAAAATCAGCATATTGTTAATAAATCAGAATTTTTCTGAAGGATAATGTGACACTGAAGACTGGAGTAATGGATAATGAAAAGACAGCTTTGATCACATGAATAAATTACAATTTACTGTGTAGAAAATAGAAAAACACTTATTTTGTAATAATATT
Organism: Carassius gibelio; assembly: GCF_023724105.1. NCBI lineage: Eukaryota > Metazoa > Chordata > Actinopteri > Cypriniformes > Cyprinidae > Carassius > Carassius gibelio. The sequence continues at coordinate 14,859,259 of NC_068401.1, read as the reverse complement.
TCACAATATTACAGTTTTTTTTCTGTATTTTTGATGATTGAGTATTCCGAATATAAGCTGTTAACATGACTCAAAATTCTGATTAATACAGTCATATGCCATTTGTCACATTCAGATTTCAAAAAAACTTAATCTGCTCATTGCATGTGTGTAAATGATGCTTACATAATTTGCAGTAAGACAATATTAAATTTAAAAATAAAAAATTTAATTTATGCATTTAGCAGACGCTTTTATCCAAAGCGACTTACAGTGCATTCAGGCTATATTCTTCTCATAAGTATTGGAATATGCCTATGCATGTTAACGATCACGTTGTGACCTGTCTGTAGGTGAGGGTTGTGTGGCTCTGCGTTCGGCTGAAAACTCCTACACTGAGTTCACTATCAAACTCACACATCACGGTGAGCGCACAGGTCTGCTAACAGGTGGCATTCAACTTCCCAAATCTGATGGAAAACAGACAGAGAAGCTGTATGGTGAGTGCACAGTTTGTTTCTTCTATTCTTAATTGTGCTATAAGGCTTTCCTCCCCAAGTGTCGAGGCTGTGTTCCTTTCCTCAAGATTATGTTTCTTTATTCCAGATTTCATCAAAGTCGGAGATGACCCAGGAGCTGGTAAAGGCAAATCAGGAGAGAATACCAAAATGTAAAATATATTTGTATATAATAAAAACTTTTTCACTTTGACATTCTTCACAAAGCTTAAATTTGATTATTCTTGTAGAAAAAAAAAAACTCTGACATTCTTTGATAGGTCTTCTGATATTAGTAACCCCAGTTATATGGGCTACAAGAGCAATAACCAGGCAGACAGGAGCCCCGGCAACATTATGTCCCCAAGAACAGTGGCATCCACAAAAGACATGACGCATGGCAGTCTCTCCCCAAAAAAGAGTACACCCAGCCCAACTACAAAGACATCAACCCCTATGTAAGTATTCACCTCACTGTGTCATTTGCTTTCAGTTATTTTTAGCAGTAAAAAACAGCTTGATATTTGCAAACTAGTATATCTCATCATATTATTTGGATGTCTTGTCATAATTGTAAACACACTGGTTTTGCCGTGGTTACTCTTAGATATTTACCTACAGTATAGTGGCTAATGATTTGGAAATCTCACATTCACAGAAAACTTGGATATATAGACATATATATATATTTTTTATCTCCTTTAACTCATCATTATGTCCTTTATGTCATCTGACAAATGTTTTTGATTTAGACAAATATAGCAAAGGTTATTCCTTGCCATTATGTAGCAGTCACTTAAAGTTAATAATTAAAAGCGCTTAGTTTAATAACACTGTAACATAATACACAAAACTAATAACACAAATTTAAAAATGAATTATTTTTCATATTGTATATTATAATGTTGTCATGCCTAAATTCATTTAGAATAGCATTCAAATAAATATATTTTAGTTTTTAGTCCTTTGTTTTGAATTTTACAGTAAAAATAGTATAGAATTTTCATATCTGTCTTTAATTTGTTGTCAGCCTTGACAGAAAAAGCCACAATTTTAATAATGCATCTCTCTTTTTTTATATATACATACAATTTTCTGTCCGTTTGAATTCTAAAATGTTGATCTGTTACTTATACCAATTAAAATATCGTTTTTTGATGAGTGCTTGTTTTAAGAAGAGCTGACAGTTTGCATCATTCAAAGGGATTATAGATTGATCTTCTCTGTGGTTATTTTTGGTTTTAGACCTGAGGATGGGCAGCCTCCAGAGATGTTTGACAATCCCCTTTATGGCTCAATGAGTTCATCACGAGGAAGTAAGGACCATCTCCCTCCTCCAGATGCTCACTTCTCCTTTCCCAAAACAGACCTGGATGCTGACCGTCAGCACCCTGTTCCAACCCCTCGCTTCCGCTCTTTCACCTGTTCAGAAACCAAACCCCCGTCAGCATCAGCCACAAACCCCGTCAGCAGTAGTCTGCAGCCCCAGAACATCACCAAGAAGCCAGTGGTGCCTTCTCGCTCTGAAGGGGGCACGACTGGGCCTAATAGACCTCCGGTGCCTATAAAGTCTCGCCCTGGTCAGCCACAAGAGCCTCAACCAAAGCCCAGAGACTACAGAGACAGCTCTGAGCTTCCATCCAAGCTACGGCAGCAAACCAGACAAGGCCAGCCCAAAGACGGTATGATAACCACAGTATATGCGCCACATTACTTCTTTGTGAAAAACAGTAGATCAGGGGTCTCGAAACTCATCTAGGTCATAGCTAGGGCTGTGTGTAAACCGCTCTATTGATTATAATGCTTTGAAATAATCTACATTTGTGAAATTTGCCTTGATATGAAGTATTTATTTAAATACCTTTCTCTTCTCATTCATTTGCAATGTCTGTCGTCAGGGCATCATGAGACACAACAGCCACAACTGAAGATGGGTCGGCCATTAAAATGAGTTCCTACTGATGTGTCGTGGCAGGAGAGCTGTCAGCGCTGGCGTGAGCTTCACATCTGATACTTGAGACTCTGTAGTACTGGGCGAAAGACATAAGCTTCTTTATCTCTGAGTACTGAAATGAATAAATGTATAAACGATGGCAAGACAAAAATCTTAGATATTAATTTTAAATTGATGAATGTTTTACAGGTTGAATGTCACTGAATATATAGTCATACATAGAGAAATTATTTCTATCAGCCTCTGTTTAAACATTGCATGTTGCTTTAAAAAAAATTATTAAAGAGAGAAGAGTGAACGGTTGTAATGGTATAATAAAACCAAGTGTTGTACAGTCATTGATTTCTTTATTTGTTGATCTGTTAAAAATTCCCTTTAGTTTATCGGTCAGCTTTACCATAGGCCACAAATAGTTGCTTTTACAAATCCAAGCAGTGTATCACTTTTCAGAATGACACATTTTCAATTTTTCCCTCTTTCCATCGTGTTCACAGCATACGGCACTGCAGAGCTTATATTGTAAATAACAAGGAACCAGTCTTGCTTCTCCGATTCAAATTAGGACAATATACCATGTCACCTATATCACCAAATAAATAATAAAAAAGGACTAGTGCGGAAGAAAAAATAACTGCATGACTATATTGAAAGGCTGCTCTAAGAAGGCGAAAGTTAACAATAATTTTGCCCGTGCTTTTTTATTATTTGTCTCCATCTGCTGGTGAAAGGGTGAATCACCAGAGATTCTGCTTTTAAAGGAGGGCCTATAGGACAAAAGGATGTAAGTTTGCTAGTAAAGGCGTGTGGACACCGTGAAAGTTCATTTTCTGGCATCCTTTAATTCTAAATTATATAAAAGAAAGAATTTAAAAAAAAATCGTAAATAGACTATTTCCTCTTCCGTATTTGTGATGCATTTTCCGCGATGCGTACAGAAGACGCAGACACCCCTCCACCAATGAGAGCGTTACATCTTCAGTCGTCTAGCCAATAGAAGGACGACGTGAAGAACCCGGCAGCTCTCTTTGATAGCGTATGTAATCTGAAGCACAAAACCGCGTGAAAATGGTAAGTGTTGTTGTTTAGCAACAACAAACAGTGTTTTCTGTAAAAGCAGCGACTAAATAAACCTGTTTGTAATATTTAAAATGTATTATTATTTACTGCACACAGCTGTTAGTGAGGATTTAATAATGGCAGCCTGCTAACGGCTAACTAACTTGTCCAGTCGCAAACTATTTAACTTAATTGATATTCTTTTAATTAAATTTCAAATCGACACCGTATATTTATATTAATACCCTGGTATTTCTGTTTTGGAGTAGAGTAATTTAGAGCCAGTAAGTGCTTTTGGTGTATACAATTAGATGGCTTCGCTAATAGTGTATAACGGTGAACTGTTCACATCTTAAATCACATTTCAAATAGTTAATTGTATTGTTGTTATATCAGGCCTTAATTTAAATGTAACATTCAAACATTTAATTCCTCAGCTCTTCTACTCGTTCTTCAAGTCCTTGGTAGGCAAAGATGTTGTGGTGGAGCTCAAGAATGACTTGAGGTAACGTTAAGCACTTTTCTTTAAATATATCACAAACTTTTAAAATCCAGTAGCGTTGTGTGCACTGTGTAATTTTATGTGGTAACTCATTTCATTCTTAATGTCAATTTTGCAGCATTTGTGGAACACTACACTCAGTTGATCAGGTATGGCAGTACATTCAGTGTATATTGAAACATAAGCAAATATTGAGTGAATTTCAGTTCAAAATGAAATGTGTTCTCCCTTCACAGTATCTGAACATCAAACTGACAGATATCAGTGTCACTGATCCAGAGAAATATCCGCACATGGTGAGAACCTGTCAAGTGTGTTCTTTGTTATAGATAAGGAAGTGTGCGTACTATTTAAACCCGATCACTCAGTAGATTGATAAAGAGAAGTAAAACTTAAATAGCAGAAAAGAACACTTGTCTGGTCTGTACCTGGAACCTCAGCCGCTCGAGTCTGTCATGTGTGAAATGTCATACCGTGTCTGAACAGATGAACACTTTCAGGAGAACAATGTCTATATATAACTCTTTATTATTGTTTTGATTTTTTTTAGTTGTCAGTGAAGAACTGCTTTATCCGTGGATCAGTAGTGCGATATGTTCAGCTTCCTGCAGATGAGGTGGACACACAGCTGCTACAGGATGCTGCACGCAAAGAAGCTATGCAACAGAAACAATAATGTTTACATTTGAGAATAGTTTTTTTTTGTTGGGCTGTTCGCAAGCATCATTTGTGGAGCCTTGTAGATTTTTTTTTTTTTTTTCTACCTGAATTTTATGTAAAGTTTGGATTTCTTCCCCTAAATATTCATTTACCTCTGTTGTCACGAGGGCCATTACTGAGAGGGAAGGACTTTTTTGAGTTAGTATTGGTTTTGTGCTTTGAATAATGTTTGGAAGGTTATGTATTGCATTCAAATGACTTTTATTTTAGTCAAGTTCTTCAGCCTACTAATACAGGAATAAAGGATTTGCTTTCACGTCTACTTTTGTTATTGTAGTTCAACCATTAAAAAAAAAAAATACTGACGGGCTGTGTTCAAATTCGTATACTGTCTGAGAAAATACTTGATGAATATGCAGTTTTTTTTTTTACAGTGTTAAAGCACAGCTATTATGGATTTTTGAAAATGACCTTTCATGTAGTGTGTAACACGGCTCTAAGTGAATGAAAACATCCTGCAAAGTTTTAAATCTGAAAGTGCACTGTGTAGAAAGTTATTAGCTGTATCCCAGATGACACACTATGTACTAATGCACTATGTACTCAACCATGCAGCGTTATTTTGTCATTCATAATCGGAGTTTGATAGCCCCGCCCCTTTGCTACCTAATGACCTTGCAATCATGTCACTCTGCTGCTGGGGACTCCTAAAACCAAAATGTAAACCTTTCATTGCCCACAATAGGGGCACTTTCAAAAGAAATGTTTCAAATCATGGCTTTCCAACCCCGAGTACTCCCATCCTGCAGTGTTCCGCTTCAACCCCAATCAAATACATGGAAAACATTTTGAAGAGCCCATGGTTACTTGAAACAGTCTGGTTTGTTTGAGCAGGGTTTGGACCATAGACTATAAGGTTTAAACTGAAGTCTGCAGGAAGGTAGCTCACAAGGCACAAGGTTGGAGACCACTTATATAAAACGTGTATTTTTTAACAGTTATTTGTTTCATTCAAAGTCATATGAATATAACCTGGATGTATGACATACGTCATGTGACCAACCAGTGTCCCATGCGTTGCTTCATTTTCCATTCACAAGTCCTCTCGTGGCCTTGTGCAATAGTTAAGTGTCCATATGTGCACTTAAAAATCTTGTTGGGAGATTACTTTTTAACCACTTCTTTATAAATACTTTGAAAATGGACATTTTACTTATCTCACATACAGTTTTTGGTCTAGCATACTATATATAGTAGGGAAGTATCTGATAAATCTTAAGCTGTTTTATTGTTTTAAAGCACAATGCCAAGTAGCTTCTAACCATTTAAAATAGATATAGAACTCCACTACACTGTACAAAGGGAAATTAAACACTAAAAACTAAAAATTCAACATGTCATACAGAAGGTGTTACTAAAAGTACTCCTGTGGGCAGTGGATAAGATTGTTTATTGACATTTCTTGCTATCAAGCTTACTGTATTTGACACACACACACCTAATGCAACATGTGGCTGTAGCAGAGCGTTGCTTCATTTTAAAGTTTGTTTAAAAGTTTTTTTGTATGAAGAAACAATAACCACATTTTTTAACTCTTGATTTATACATTTTAGCGTGTTAATGTTATGAGCACCTTTTAACATTTTGTCGGAGGATTTGCTCATTATCTCACCAATGAATTTAAAATCTATTCATTTGGTTGAACCAGGTGAAGTACAAAATTAAGACAAATTGCTGTCAGCTGTTTGTTGGTTTTCCATTTGAGGCCTTACTGATACGCTCGCAGGTTACGTTGAACTTGAACAGATACAGAGTTTAATGAAAATGGTAGGTGGTATTTTTTTTTCTTTTTCATAACACAGTTTATGGTTTTTAAAAAACTCGGCGCTTTGACGTTCCGCTTCATTTCGAGCTCAGAACGCGTCCCTGGTATATGCAATTATACGTTTGGCAACATTTTATTACAACTACTTTTCTCGATTTTGTTTGTCTGTTCGTGTTTATCACCAAGGTTTATTACAATTACTACCCTGTGGTATTTGTAAAGCCCTGACCTTGTCATGAACTCGGGACTGTATTGATATCTGATACACCAGACAGGTTCCAATGGTGCTAGTCTGTGTTTTCAGGAGAAATGCATGAACGATAGCTTTGACGTGGATGAGTGTTGCTCTGACCTGCACCACTGCAAAGTAAGTTTAAAGATGGATAAGCAAGTTTGTCAATTATTTAATTATTTGCAAAGTTTTACGTCTCTATTCTTGATGGCCGTTTTTGCTTTTTGTCAATTAGATGGACGAATGCGTTGCCAAGAGTTCTCTAAACTCCTTACTCCAAGAGCTGTTAGATGAAAAGGTCTTTTTTTTTTTTTTTTTCTAAACGTCTTTTTAAATTGCTTTTATTTTTCTTCAGGGATCCACTTTTTTTTCTTGTTTCTTAGATTTCTACTCAGAGGAAAAATCATTGGATTCTTGGCCCTGAGGACCTCAATGATACTATTGTTTATGATTTTGAGATTGAAGAAGCGGCCTGAGTTTTGTATTAATGCCTCCACACTTTTACCTGCATGTGAATAAATGTTGTAGGTGAAGGTGCAGTTTTTAAAAATCACATCAGCTAATAGTAACTTGTAAATAAAGTGTGTATATATTTACATGCTGTGTGGAATTGTCTGTGTATTTGTGAAGTCGTCACTATTCAAAAATGTCCTCACTTATGTAGTGAAACTTGTTGAACCAATAGTGAGCTTTCATATTTTAGAAGCCATGAGACAAACAGGGGTTTATGTAGGCCTATGCCATATTTTAGAGACAAATTTGTACTTCGTCACAAACTGACGAAGTACAGTTTTTTTTTTTTTTTTTTTTATTATTATTATTTGTAGACGCCGTATTGTAAGAACATTTTGAGTTCGGTTATAGCTACTATATATAAAAATAGTTTTTTTTTTCTTTTTTTTTTAAGTTTAAATTTAAGTAAATCTGCAGTGTTGAGGAAAGTTACTTTTAAAAGTAATGAATTACAATATTGTTACTGCTGCCTAAAATGCGTTACATTTTTAAATCGGGCACGTCTTGCTCGTTAATAAAAGTTATATTTTTGGCAAATGCCAAAGCACTTTCACACCAAAATCCTAGGGCTGAAGGAAATGTCAATTCAAGTCTGTACAGTAGAATTCAGAAAAAAGTTTAGAACCCTTCAGCAAAAAAAACTTAATAGTAATTTTTGCTTATTAGTATGGTTGAATTGGATCATCGAAGATCAGGATAAAAGACACTGGTTAAAAAAATGGGATTAAATAAAGGATATTTGTTTAACATTACATTTTGACATTACGTAGAGTTTCATTTAACTGTTTGTATTAATTTTGAGTAACATCTTGTAAATTTAAAAAGTAACATGTTGCCTTACTAGTTATTTGGGGGGTGGAATCTGATTACGTAACTCGCGTTACCCTCAACACGAGAGGGGGTTCAGCGAAAAATCGGCAGCTGTCAGCAGGAAGTGGCTGTCACTGGCAGCAGGAAGTGGCTGCCAATAAAACCGGATGGCAGCTGTCGCTAACACCCGGAAATTGGAGGAGGCTGCCGGCGGCAACAAGACAAATAAATAATTATATGCACTTATGATTATGTTTAATACTTTTTTAAATAAGTATAAAGGTCAGTATTGTATATTATTTGATTTAAAATATTGATCAAATATAAACAAAGAAATAAGATCATTTTGCTAAACGTTAACTTCCAGCTGAATGTTTATGCATGCATGTATCATTGTTTGTGTGAAATAAAACAATTTATATTTATATACGAGAGTGGCACTTACTGGGTGTATGTTGTATATTTATTATAGGCTATATACACAAATGACTGAAAAGAGAGAAGTCTCAGAGACCTTTATTTAAAATCATAATTTGCGGTTATATTTGTAGTATTTCAAGAAACAACTATATATATATATATATATATAGTATAAAGTAGCTGTTAAATTTGTAACTGGGTTAGTAAGTTGTCAAAGTCAGTGCTTTACAATGTAAACCGTATAAAATATATCCAGTAAGCAAGCAGACTAAAATATCAATCAGAATCACTAACAACAATCCGGAGGTATTTTCAAGACTCTTAGATCAGAACTGATGAGGTATACGGAGTTACTTCTCCAGCATCTTGCACCAATCACTGTAAAACCCAGGGTGGATGTGCATCTCCCCTCATTTTCCTCTTGCAACATGGTCAAGTCAAGCATCGTTTATTTATATAGTGCTTTTAATAATACAGATCAAAGCAAAGCAACTTTACAGTATTAAATAGGAAATTAGTGTGTCAGTCAATAATGCAGAAGGACATTAGTAAACTCAGTTTGTAGTCAGTTTAAAAGGCAGTTTATCATTCAATTCAGTGATGTCATCCTTCAGCTCGGTTCAGTTTAAATAGTATCTGTGGAATCATGTCAATGAGATCACTGTAAATGAAGTGACCACAACGAAGCAAGCCAGAGGCGACAAGGAACCAAAACTCCACCGGTGACAAAATGGAGAAAAAACAAGGTCTTTACAGGGGATCTGTATCTGGGGCTCTAGTTGTCCTGGTCTCCAATGTCTTTCAGGGCTGTAGAGGTCCTTTCTAGGTGCGATCCACCATCTGGTCTGGATACGTACTCGATCCGGGTGACTGCAGTGACCTTCGAATAAGAAAGAAACAGATTAATATAATTGAAGATGTTAATATCTATACGATGTTTGATAGGGAGCCAGTACAGGGTTTACAGAACTGGGCTAATCCGGTCATACTTCCTGATTCTAGGAAGAACTCTAGCTGCTGCATTTTATTATTCATAAGAAAATGGTGACTTTAATACCTAAATTGCTTTATTAACAGTAGACATGCATGCACAGCCATATTAATGATTATTCCCATTGCATCTTGTCATCATGTACAGAGCAGTGATTACATTTTCATGCATAATTTGCACACCTGGTAAGCAGTTGTTGTAAACCTCGTCGCAGTGTCTGCAGGGTGTACATTTTGTTGAATTCCTGACATGGCTTAGACTTGTTCTCCATTTTGTTCCACCTGTATATTGATGAGGAGCAAGAAAACAGCATTATTACAAAGATAAACATTCAGACATGGCAACTGAGAATGTAATGTTATGGCACCTTTTTAAACCTCTAATCGAATATGTAAAAGAAGATACTCAGTCAAGCCAGCTGGATTGTGCCCTCTTTCAAAAGGAGTCTGTATACAGTACAGCAGACTTCTGAATTTGGAACAAACCAAAGACGGACTTAGTAATGTAGCATCACCCCTCCTCCAGGATCACGTAAAGAAGAATTTCCAACAGGACAGCATCTGGCAACTATTGGGTATTACAAAAAAAAAAAAAAAAAAAAAAAAAAAAAGGTGTCAGTGCCATGGTTTTGTCTCAAGATGCACATCAGTAATGTTTTTTTTTTCTTCTAAATGCATGTTTACAAAAGCTACTTCAATGTTCTAAATTTAACTACAGCCTAATCCTGGCTTAATCCAAGCCCTGTCTGTGAAACTAGACCTAAAAGTTATAAGGAATTATGAACCGGTCCATTATATTTTGTATAGATAATAAAAAAAAAAAAAAAAAAAAAAATTTTCTCAACTGGTACACAGAACAGTTCTGCACATGCATAGTATTAGAGAAAACACACCTCAATAGTGCATAAACAAATAAAATAAATAAAAAATAAAAAACTTCTTTTAAGAACTCTTAAGTTAATGTATATCACACAATCTCCTGAAAGACTTAACATGCAAAAATATATGGTTAGTGTTGCAAATTTATCTTCTATCATTCCAGTCAAACAACATTCTTTTATATTATTCAATAGACTGTTAACACGCTAACAAACGTTAATATTTAATGGTACGTCAAACGTAATTTGAAGTTAATGGTAGGCCCCTAACAAGGTACACAAACAACTTTGCTACCACTAATTAGATTTCATTGAACTATTAAACCAAAGTAGGCACCAAGTCTACCAAGTCGTTCACCAAGATAACAATTAAAATCAAACTTACAACGCAAAAAAACATTAATTACTCCGATGACCAATTTCTGAACTTACCGTTTGATCAATCGCAACCATTACTGAAGCGTTTGGGTGCAGTTATATCTGATTGGTTGCGCCCACGTTGGTCGATACTGATTGGCTCGCACCGAATGGCAGGTCCCGCCTACCATCCGGCTGCCAGGTACTGCCTTCCGGCTGTCAGTTACTGCCTTCCGGCTGTCAATGGCAGCCACTTCCTGCTGCCAGCTGCCGATTTTTTATCTGAACCCCTGCTGCTCAACACTGGAATGTTTGGTTAAGCAGATCAACAATACTGGCTCAGTATAAAATCAATAATTCAATGGAAATTCTCCACTTTAGTAGAAAAAAATATGTTTGTCGCATTTAGAGCTTTATTGTTGCATGCTTATTTTATATTGGTTTTGAAGAAGGAAGCAAAAGAATCTCTGACCTGTTCCAGAGTAACGCAACAGGATCTGATACTTTTATGGCTTGTTATGCAGTTTTCTGATCCATCATCCCAACCCCATAGAGTGGCTTTTATGTTACAGACATGTACTATATGGCCTTGTATAGAACTGACAAATTACTTTTAGATGGACAATAATGTCTTCAGTCTGTATAACACTATACAGTATGTACAGTGTATGTATACAGTAATACAGGGGTCACCAGACTTGGTCCTGGAGGGCTGGTGTCCAGTAGTGCTCCAACTTGCCTAAACACACCTGCCTGGAAGTTTCAAGTATCCTGAAACTTCAGGTGCGTTGGATTAGTGTTTGAGGGTGAACCCTGCAGTAATGCTACTATAATGTGCACACTATCAGTCTGAGCATTATTTGTGCAGTAAAAACTATTTTGGCCAGTGGTTTAAATATCAACTTGTCGAAGTGGTATACATCTGGTTGTTGTGTAGATGATGCAGTCTGTCACCTGTTGACTATGTGAATTAGAAGTTCCTGTATAAAATGAAGCAAATCTCAATAAACTCTGTAGCTGAACCATTCTGGGGTGCGTTTCCCAAATGTAACTATGGCCACTAGTTCCGCCATTACCAATGGAGTTCGAAGGAACTTACCACCATAGTTGGCTAACGATGCTTTTGGGAAACGCACCCATGTTGTGTTGAACTACTGTGGTTCATTCTTTCTTTGTGATAGTCCAGTCCTGTTTAAGGAATTGATACAACAGAGGTATGGAGCTTCCAGTGTTGCTTTTCACTACCCCAGTTTGTGGTGAATTGGTTCCCTGCTTTTTATCTTGACTCTCTAACAATTCTGCTATTGTTGTAACATGCAAGCCTTCCCATAATGCTAAGCTTAATATAACAATTCTGCTATTGTTGTAACATGCAAACCTTCCCATACTGTTAAGCTTAAACACACACATACACGCACATACATATATGTATGTGTGTGTGTGTGTGTGTGTATATAATATGCACCTAGGTATAAGCCCCCACCCCCGACATGTCCACTTTCAAGTGCTTTGGTGAAAGTATGGAGAAACGTCTCAGAGCAAGAACTGGTAAATCTGGTTCACTCCATGAGGATGAGATGCACTATAGTACTTAAAGTAATAGCTCACCCAAAAATGAAAATTATGTCATTAATGACTCACCCTCATGTAGTTCCAAACCCGTAAGACCTCCGTTCATCTTTGGAATACAGTTTAAGATATTTTAGATTTAGTCCGAGAGCTTTCTGTCCCTCCATTGAAAGTGTGTGTATGGTCTCCTGTCCATGTCCAGAAAGGTATTAAAAACATCATCAAAGTTGTCCATGTGACATCAGAGGGTCAGTTAAGCATCGAAAATACATTTTGGTCCAAAAATAACAAAAACTATGACTTTATTCAGCATTATCTTCTCTTCTGGGTCTGTTGTGAGCGCATTCTAGTGATGTGTCGTTCCTGAACGATTCGTTCATTTTAAACAAATCTTTAATGTGACTCGGGAAGAACAAGTAATCTCGGGGGGTGATTATTTCAGTCGCGCATGCACAAAATTAGGTTCTGTTCCGCTAGTAGTAATTCACCTGTTTCAGTCAATGCAGTCTTGAGCCAGAAAGAGAATTGATTAGTTCATAGTTCAGGTCTATCGGGGTTTTGACTCATTCCTTAATCACATGACAGACCCATACGCTAAACCAATGCAATCTGAGCTGGAAAGAGAATTGATTAGTTAATCTCATGAGTCTTTCAGGTCGATTCGTTCCTTAATCACGTGACAAACCCATGCGCTATTTCTGACATTTCTGTCACTGAGTTTTTGTTACTGTTTCTTCAGGATCTGTGGTGTAATATTTTATAAATAAATAAAACCCTGTTATAAATATTGATTAATTTGTCTTTTTGACTGTCTATCAGTAAATAAACACTAGGCTATATAATAATATAATAATCCAAGCCTACAATACAAAGTATTTATAGCCTATAGTTTGTTCATTTTTAATCCATGATTAAGGAATGACTTGAACCCGAAGATAGTCAGACAAGATGTGAGGTGATCTAATCACAGACTGAAGACAGGTAAAAAATGAATTAATCATTTCTGTATCTTATAGCATTTTAGTTTTGTATTGTTTGTAGTGTGATCAACGTTTGCGTTAGTACTAGATGTGTTGGGGAAGTAACATGTAACATTTTAATTACATTACGCGTCTGATTCGAGAACCGAGGAGCTGATGATACTGCGCACGTGTGATTCAGTGTGAAGCAGACTGACTCACAGCTCGTCTGAACCGAACTGATTCTTTTGGTGATTGATTCTGAACTGATTCTGTGCTTATGTTATAAGCACGGGTAAACTGAAGGCTTGAATTAAAGGCAGCATCGCTAATGACATTACATCGAGCGCAAAAGAACGCTCGATGTACCGTTTTTTTTCCCAACTGTTTTATTTGATCGAATTGTCCGAAAGAACCGGTTCACTTGAGCACCTACTCCTTTGCCCCTTAAAGGAACACTCCACCGTTTTTTGAAATAGGGCTTATTCACATTATTTCCTACATTTAGATAGGTGGGCAAATGCATTTTTGTGTCAGTGCATGCATTGTTTTAGTTTGACTGGGTCGGCGTTAGCTTAGCTTAGCACAATGAATGGAATCCTTTGTTGCCAGCTAGCATGGCCTGAGTAAAAGTGATCAAAAAAATAAAAAAAAACCCACCTAATTCCTTCTTGTGGCCTGCGTATTCACAACGAGTACAAATAGCGATCCAGATTAACACTAGGCGATTTCCTAGGCAGATATTGACTTGGGACTATATTATGGGGAAGCACAGGCGAAGCACTGCTACTTCGGCGCAGAGATATCACGCAACACATGAAAACATCAACTCTATGTGAATACAGGTATAATATGGGTCGATCTATACATGCGTCATGATTAAAATAATCACTTACTCTGTGGACAGCTGTCCATTTGGTCCATTCGGCGTGGGGCGTTTTTTCCAGTTCACTTTGTCACACCGGAAAAAAAAAATCGAGTACTGCAGAATGGATCAGCGCCGTGAAATCCTCTGTAGATGTGACACAACTTCGGGCACGCTCATCTTGATCTGACGTGTTGAGCCTGGTCATCAATGGCAAAAACATGTCCCACTCTCTACAGCACAAACACTCTATTTCCGTCGGCATAGATTGGCATATTCCCCCACATTCACACCACCAGTTCATGTTGGCTCTCATCCTCACGTCCTCAGGCTGTTGAGTGATCGCAACTAATACACGCACACATAAATTTCACTCGCGGCTGGCTTGACGGTGTTTTTCTGAAGTGCGGCTGGCTTGACCGCAGTCTCCTACTGTCGTTCTATTTCCAAAGCACGCAGCTCGTCTTCTGTAAACTCTGGTTCAAATAGGTATGGTTCTGGTTCTTGACTGTCTGAGAAGTCACCCTCTTCGTCTCTCTCAAAATCAGCCATGTTCATCGCCATTCGTGTACTGTAAGGAAAATAGCCAGGCAGCTACTATTCACGCCGGTATGTTGACGGAAGTCGTGGGATTTCATGTGTTGCGTGATATCTCTGCGCCGAAGTAGCAGTGCTTCGCCTAAGCAGCAGTGCTTCGCCTGTGCTTCCCCATAATATAGTCCCAAGTCAATATCTGCCTAGGAAATCGCCTAGTGTTAATCTGGATCGCTATTTGTACTCATTGTGAATACGCAGGCCACAAGAAGGAATTAGGTGGGGTTTTTTTTATTTTTTTGATCACTTTTACTCAGGCCATGCTAGCTGGCAACAAAGGATTCCATTCATTGTGCTAAGCTAAGCTAACGCCGACCCAGTCAAACTAAAACAATGCATGCACTGACACAAAAATGCATTTGCCCACCTATCTAAATGTAGGAAATAATGTGAATAAGCCCTATTTCAAAAAACGGTGGAGTGTTCCTTTAAGTGCCCTTTTGTCAAAGCAAGATTTCCTCGAATTTTTTTTTGTAATAACATAACCTTTTGTGAATGCCTGCCCACACCCAATCATAATATTATTACAATTTATTAATAATAATTTAGCCAATAAAATAAAATGACCAACATGATGACCTTTCACCTGACCGGGAAAATTCCTAACGCGCATTTTTTAATTGCTAAAAGATATTTTCAACACCGCGGCAGCTGGTAAGTGTTGTTTCATTCTCGGCGAAGTGATTTTGATGTTTATTTACTAATTATTATTTTACAAGAACGATGTGATGTGAGGACATGCAGATATGTTGCTGTGTGTAGCCTGTAGTGTAGAAGTAACAGTAGCGTGCTGTTTGAGGGAGAAAAGTTTCACAGGCATCGAAGGGTCTGGTCTTTTTTATGTTATTTGACTAAACTTTTATTATATTGCAGTACTTATTTATTTTTTTAACACGTTGAGTGCCTTAAAAATAATTATCACAACACTGGTAGGGCTTATTCAGATTTTCTCATTCTCTGAATTATCATTATAAAAATAAAAACTATTCAGAAATTAAATATATAATTATATTTTAAATGTGACGCAAATATATTTTTTTTTCTACAATAGCAATAGTGTTTACAACAGCAAGACCACTTTAGCCTTTAAACTCAGTAATATCTCTCTGGAAATAAATGTAAACATATCAATGTCAATAAAAATGCATAATATACCTGACATCAAAGTGCAGTGTGAAGGATATGAATAACAAATGTAGCCTGTCATTTGTTTACATTGCAAAGGTCTTAGTTTAGTTTAGACAATAACAACTACAACAGTAATAATAATATTAATCACTATATTCCAGTGTATCAGGATTTTTATGTTTTGTATCAATATTTAAGGTGGACTTATTGATTAGGTGCAAGAGTACTGATGGTTAAAATAATAGGTTAATGCTGAAACAGAGAAGAAAAGCCATCAGGTTGGGACAATTTAAGACATTTCAGTTTCTAATCCCAGAGCTATTATTATTTTAAACTTAAAATTGTCTTCTCTGTTGTTTCTTTTTCAAAACTGCATCAAAGCATTTGCTGCTGTATCAATACATAACCATCCATATCGATACGCGAATCAGCAAAGAAATGCATCACAATATATTGCTGTATTGATATTTTGAACAGCGCCATTTAAAGCCTTGTTCCATGTGCCCCTTTTATACTGTGAGCACCTGCCCCTCCAAAGGTTTCTGCATGGCCCTGTTCAGAGGGAGTGTCAGCCACGTTAAAAAAGTTAACCCTTAAGTCATTTGTGGATTAATGCTTATTGGAGACGCGAACCATTTCAAACAATTCAGTTCGATTTGGTGAACTGGTTCAAGAAGATCCGGTTACATCAAATGATTTGTTCGTGAACCAGATATCACTACACTTCAGTGTTTTGAAATCTCACACAACAGACACTGAAGAGAAGACAATGCTGAATAAAGTCATAGTTTTTGCTATTTTTGGACCAAAATGTATTTTCAATGCAGTAATATGCAGTTATTAGCCGTATTTTTTTGTTGGTTTTCATGAGACCCCCCTTGAAATGACCAGGACCCCCATTGCCCCCCCCCCCAATCAAAATTGTCTGGAGCCGCCACTGCTTAAAGGGTACATAAAATACACAGTTTCACCTAATCTCATGTTAATCTTGAGTACATATAGAGTAGTACTGCATCCTTCATATATCCAAAAAGTCTTTAGTTTTATCATATTTATAAAAGATAAATACAGCTTTCCGAGTCTTTCTAGAAAAAGCTGAGCTCCTGGAGGCGTTTTTTTCATTAGCATATCTTCACTTATGTGTTGATTTTCAACAAAGTACAGAAATCCAATGCAATTGTACTTAAATGAATGGGGTCTTTTATCACAGGGACGGCTCCATGTTTTAAATAGCAAAGATGTGCAAATCCAGCGTCGACTTGGGCCTTGTTTATAAAACATTCGTCACTCAAATGAAGTGAACACACAAACGCACTTGCTACACTCCGTTGCTGCCCCGGAAAAAACAAACTGCATCCACTGCTCATGTAAAGCTGGGTTCTTGGGGAAGCTGAACATGGTAAACTTTCCCTAACATCCAAAAATGTACTTATTTGGAGGCATTCTCGAACAAATCCTATGCAGCGCTGCCGACGATTTTGACGCGATGTCTTGCTCTCCTCTGGTCAATGTGTGTGCGCGGGCGTGCTTTTCTGCTCATATATAAGGACTTACTTTCTTGTCTATGTCATTAGATCCTTGATCGAAAAAAACAAACAAAAAAAAAAAAACCAGCCAAAACTTGTACCAACCTGGAAGTAAGATTTTTGGCACAGAAATTCTCATTCATTCTTCTAAATTATTTTTTAAAACTTTGGCCATGTTAAGCATGAGAATCCATCTCTTTGTCACTGTGAACAACTCTGAATACATGAAACACCATTGCCCCCCCCTAAACTGTGTCCTGAAGATGAATGGAGGTCTTACGGTTTGGAACAACATGAAGGTGAGTCATTAATGACATAATTTTCATTTTTGGGTGAACTATCACTTTAAAGCTGCTGGTGACTACATATTAAAAGCGACCTTTTCCATTTCTGCTCGTCTAATGCCTGTGAATCTTGTTCCAGTTGCTTAAGGCATTGTTAAAACATTTACACAAGAAATTTGCTGGACAGAAAAGCAGTTGAATGCCAGAAAATGTTTATTTTTTAGAATAAAGAGGCTTTACACAAATGTTAGACATAGAAATCCAATACTTTTATTTTACATTCATACATCTATATTTTACAGTAAGCTTAATGCATTTTTTTTATTTAAAAAAGCCCAATCCCAAAAACAAGTCCTGAAGATGTATAGCTCACGCAATGAGTTGCATTTTTTCTTGAAGTGTGTGAAAAGCATTTATAAAGCACACATGCACACACACTCAGTCACACAAAAACATTCTCGCATGTTTACACACTCAAAAAGGGAAAAAAGGACACAGGTTGCCCTTCAGTTGTACCTTAGTAGAGCTGGGCTGAAGGAAAAGAAATTCAGACACCATTGAGAAAGGCACCTTGAGTACACAGTGTATACACAGACAAAAAGAAGAAGAAAAAGACAATAGTATAACCTTTTACGTAGCTTCTAGAACAACAACAAAACTGTAAACCTTCACTTGCCAAAAGAAATAAAAAGTCACGTTTCTATACAAATACATCTGAAGCAAAATATCTCCTTGGTCATAACATAGCAGTACCTTTTCTTTTTTTTCTTTTATTATTATTATTATTATTATTATCATTATTACTTTCGAATGCATATGTCACCATGTAATTCCAGATCGGCTCTGCCAGCAGAGAGCAATCTTGATGTAAAGTAATTACACTTTATGTCACAATATTTATGCAGTTGCCTACATGTTTAAAGTTTATCAGTGGCAACCCACCTCATGCATGTTTTTTCCATTTGAGAGAGCAGCCATTATTCTCAAAAGTACACGACAAAAACCAAGAAAGATATTCAATGCTATAGTCACAGTTAGGAGTTCCTCTTACAAGACAGAGGTCATTCCAACATAGTGTAACCTGTACATATATATTATATGTATCTATAGACACACAAATCTTTGCTTTGCTGGAAATGTGTTTGACTTAAAATATTCCAACCTCAATTGAAATCCCCAATACCTTCAGAAAAGTTTTTTGTTTCCTTTTTTGTTTTTCGTTAGAAAATACTGTATTTTCAAAAACCGGATTTAAATGTTTTACATTCCATCCTTCTTCCAACAAAATAAAGCTTTTTTTAGTAACTCAAAATGTAAAAACGCTCCCAACATTAATATATATATAATATATATATTATATATGTGTGTAAATATGAACAATAAAGTGACTACAAGAGACCAAATTGTGGTTCTATGTTCAAATGTAGAGGAAACCCGTTTAGACTGGCATTTTCTTGCCAGTGTTTTTTTTTTTTTTTTTTTTCTTGTCCGATTAACACAGTGTGGCACTAAAATTTAGAATGATTGTACAAGTCAGGTCATATAATGCCATGGTCAGGTATGCTCCTAAGTGCCTTCTCAGCATGCCTTGGTTAAGTCGGTCGGTAGGTCTGTCGAGGACATGCGATACTGGATCTTGGTATTGGTGATTGCGCCGTGCTTCTGCCGCAGGTGTAACCGCAGCTGACTCTTGTGGCGAAAATGCAAGTTGCATTTCTCACACTGAAAAGCAAATGCAAGAACAGCGTTTAGGGTGAGGATGAACACTTTTGCACTTTACAGATACAGTTATGCTTTCACTCTGTATGTGCTTACATGATAGGGCTTTTCTCCCGTGTGTATTCGCAGGTGACTTTTCAGCGTCTGCAGATGGCGGAAACGAGTGCCACAGATCTCGCATGGATATGGCTTCTCTCCGGTATGAATCAGAACGTGAGCCCGAAGGTGAGCAACCTGTGAAAAGAGGTCATGTTAGTCTTACAAATGTCTTTTCCTATATCTGTGCAATTGACTGAAACCCGAAGTACTCACTTGAACAAATCTAGCGCCGCATGTCTCGCACTTGTATGGCTTTTCTCCTGAGTGGATTCGTGTGTGGGTTTTGAGGTTAGCTGGTCTGTTGAACTGAGCCCCGCAGATATTGCATCTATACGGTTTCTCTCCTGCAGCACAAATGAAAGGAGGTTAAGCAAATCATCGAAGGCTGCAGCCAAAAATGACATTTGGAGCAGCGGTTGTTTATTTTTACCGGTGTGAACGGTTTTGTGACTGGCAAGGTTTCCCTTGTAGCGGAATGCTGCTTGGCAACGGTCACATTTGTATGGCTTGTCACTGTGGACCTGAAGCGTGTGGCGTTTCAAGGCTTCCTCCTCTGCAAACTTGGAGTCGCATTCATTACAGAAGTATGTTCCATTTTCTGTGAGGCAAAAGGAGAAATGGTTTTCGGTTTGTTTTGGAAGATGCAAACAGGTTTTTAGGAAGCTATTTAGAAAGGTCTCTCACCACAACTGGAATCGGAGTACTCCGAATGCATCTCAGACATCTCCTCGGCCAGACGCGAGGCGGACGTGTTGGGACAGACGTCAGAGTGCTGTGGAGACTGAGAGCCACAGGACGAGCATTTTAGCCGGCTCATATAGAGAGAAGAGTGGCTGTCGCTGTTCCTCTGCGACCCCTCTAGAGTTCTGCTGAGGAAAACACCACATTTTAGGTCTGCAGGGAAATTCATTCTAATTTTTTGTAGGATACTGAATGAATTTCACACATTCCTGCTAAGAGGTAAATCCTCTGTGTGCTTTAAGAGGATTGGAATGGATGAAGAAAAATTCAATCTGGCTTTGTGGAGGTGGTGGGTGGAGAACTGTTCCACAAAATACTGAAAACCCTGCAATTCTGAACTTTATTTCATTAGGGAACGAGATCTTCTAATTGGTTTCTGTACACAGAGGATGACACATTTTCGGCTGTTTAAGAGAGTCAGATTTCCTTCGGAAAAACTCACCTGTTGATGATGTTGTTGAGGCGACTGGCCTGAGGCACTGTGAAGTCCTCGCCTTGCTCGCTGATCTTTGTTGTCGCCTTCGAGTCGGGATGTTCAGTGTCAACGTGGTGAAGAAAGGCAGACAAGCCCAGCTTCTGCGGGGAGTGCATTCCAGGGTCACGAGGACTGGTCTCCTCCTCCTTGGAGCTCTGATTGAGAACAATGAATTTATATTTCTTCCAGTTACGAGCTTTAGGGTCTTGAGTACTTTGAGAGGTTGGAGGTTGCGAGGACTGTGCCAGGGCGGCGTTTTTGCTGCTGCTCGATTCCGTTGGGGAATTGGGCTGGCAATCTGATTTGAGGGGGCTCTGAGGACTGCTCATCAAGGTTTTGCGTCCATTAGAGGATATTCCCATGGAGTAGTGTTGGTGGCTCAAATGCTCCTCTGCCAGGGAACTTTGCTCTTTCCCAGCCTCCCTCTGCTGCTGCTCCTGGGCCAGGCTGGTGAATCCGTGTTTTCTGGAGCTCATCCCAATCGAATGGACCACTCCCTCCAGAGTTTCCCGTTTCATTTCCTCCTCCCTTCCCAGCTCTCTCGAGTAAGAACTGGCATGGCAAGCAGTTGAGCTCCCGCCGGCAGCGCTACGGGTGAAATCGGCCAGCACGGGGTTGTTGCCATCAGCCGGCGAGCAGTGTTTGTGATGGATGATGCCTCCCTTTGAGAAATCTGAGAATGTGTTTTTGGTATCTGTCAGCTTGCAAAGAGGGAAGGGAAAACCTTGCATGGGAAACTGGCTGTAAAGGTACGAGCTGTTAGGAGCGTTGACCCCGTTAAACATGCAGACACCATAGGGTCTCCCATCTCTGAAAGCCGCTGCCCGTCCAGGAACGTTTTCCAGCACTTCATGGGGTCTGTAACTGTGAACGTCTTGAGGTAAAAGCAGGGGGCTGACCAGAAAGTCCTCTCTGGGAAGTTTGATGGAGGAGTCACTGCATGGAAATATGGAGCAAATTTAAAACATCTGCTGTCTGCCATTCAAGTATAGCACTTTTAACTTAGCATGTTGTATAATTAAGGACTTAGGTTAAATTTATGAATGCAGGAAAATATACCTGGACTTTATGAATCTGTGGCAGGTGTCAACAACGTGGTCCATCTGTAAATAGATGGCTGTGTTCATGGTGGCCATGATGAGGCTCTCCTTCAGTGTGAGACGTGAAGTGTACATGAACTCCAGAAGGATTGCGAAACCCTCTGGGTCCACCTTCGGGTCCAAACTGATGGCGTTCAGGTTACATTTGTGTGAATCAGTAAAGATTGAGTAGAAGAGCCCACTGTAGAGAAATTATGATTTTAGTAAGCTTTTTGGGGTCACAAATGAACATATTTCCAATACAACAAAGCATGCAACATATCCAGATAGTCTTCAGTTGCACCTGCATGCCATAAGGACCGTTTTGTGTGCTCGAAACTGTTGTCTGTTGACCAGAATCGTGACATCTGTAAGGATATCTCTGCAACGCAGTCGGTTCAGGTTGAGCAGAACATCACTTGCATGACGCGTGAATTGGATGCAGCTGTCGGCTGCACAAGCCATTTTTTCTAGATCTGTTAGGAAACAAAGTGAACCGTGAATGATGTAATCAGTGCTCACTGAACAACATGCGCTAAAATCAGAAAAGTTGGGTATTATTCTTACATCACAGAAATCTTTGAAGCTCATATTAGCTGTTTAAAAACTTCGGAAATAAAGGCAATGCTGTTATTCTTTTGCTTTTTTTAGGAAGGCATGTCAAAACATCTATAAAGAATGTAGTTTTAATCCTGTTATGCATCAAACATTTGTCAAAGTGTACCTCCTCTGCTTTTCTTTTGACAAAGGAACACAAAAGGAGACGTTATGGAGAATGACAGCCTCAGTCGCCATTCACTTTTATTGCAACTTTTTTTGGGATACAATAAAAGTGAATGGTGACTGAGGCTGTCATTCTGCCTGACATGTCCTTTTATGTTCCACTGAAGAAAGAAAATCGTTAGGGTTTGAAACAACACGATGGTGAGTAAATGATGACAGACTTATCATTTATGCGTGAACTATCCCTTTAATCTGAAAATCAATTACTTGTATAACTCTCAAATATGCCGCCAAATTTCCCCCTCTCTCCGGTAGGTGGCGACAAATGATGCAAATATTTAATAAGAGAACTGACGTCCATCCACGTGCAATCCTGTCAGGTCTGAAAATCACCCCCCTCCCACCACCACCACCACCAAATGATCTTTTATCTGACAGCATTAGCCTTCAACTTCACAGTTGTAATTAACTTTTATGCACTTTGCGAGAGAGTCACAGAAATGGTATATCCATCTTATAATGTACCAAGTTCACTGAAATGTGTGCATTTACACATTTCTTGCCTTAAGAAAATTGCTTCTTTTCCTGCGATTTTAAAGTTTTTATGTGTGGAGAATAAACTAGAATGAGTCATGGGAAAATGTCGTTAGGCTGTTTATTGCAGTAATGTGGACCGATACACTTCACTATTGAGGAATGAGTGCAATAACAGACTAAGTGGAATAGTCAACAAACACATCCTAAAGAATGATATATGTTAATACTGTAGAAGAGTTTATATTTTTAATAGATTAGTTTTGTGACAAAACATTTTCTGCTTTCCTAAAAAACAGATAATGAACGATTCACCTCAGACGATTCTCCCAGCCACATATGGCGCCTTGACACAAATATAGTTTCACTGGACGCCTTTAAATAGTTAGGCGAACATTTCTCACATGTTGAACATTCAGTATTGGAGATTCTGTTTCCATTTGAGCCTACATAACATCAATATCCCCGACCGCGCGCTGTCATGTTGCCAAAGCAGCTTAATCAGCCTATGACTCTTGTAATGCTCTTGTGTGAGGAGGCAAACGCGCAGATGAGCGCGAAAGGGATCGGGATTTTAACCACTGGACAAACAAATACAAATCACACACATACACACACTCAGAAACCCAACATAACACCTGAATACACCAGCTCTTCAGAACCCCTCTGAAAATGTTTTCTACTGACTCGAAGAACTTTTGTAGCCACTTTGATTTCATGTTCTGAACAGCTAGTTTTATTCCGTCAGTTCTAAAAGAATTCTAAAGTTTTACGTCCACGAGATGTCACCCAGAGACCGTTTTGACGTTCAGCGACCCAAAACGACTCCGAAAACACCTGCAACTCGCATATCAAGTCACATTTGGCAATTTCGCCGGCATTTGGCGATCTTAAATCACTATGAGCGTATAAACAACCTCAACTTCTGACGAACATAGAAAAGTATCACATGGCAGAGCACACGCGCTCTCTGTTGAGCTCTTTTTTTTCTTTTTCTTTTTTGTCTGGCATTCTTGCTCTCACTTTCCATCTTGTTAAGCGTTAAATCTTATTTAAGCCTACTTTTACGCTATGTAACTGAAAGCCATTAAATGTGCTTTAAGAATCCAGGAATAGAGCCCGATCCACAACACGCAAACATCGGACAGAGATTTACGAGCCACTCGCTCATTGCCGAGCAGCACTTTGAATAAATATTTTTAATAGTTTTTTTTAATCTAATGTCGGTTATCATACATATTTCTAATATGCTGCATTTCTGGCGAGAAATTTTAAACTTTTTCAAAATGAAACACAGGTAACCAATAGCTATACACACACACACACATACACACACATTTAAAATGAAAACACGAGTAGTGAAACTTGTGCAGGTCTGCTGCGCTCGTGCTGTTGTTACAAGTGACAGCTACCGCAGAACGATACAAACTTTTCTATTGCATCTCTACTGCCAAACACTGGCAGATTTCGCTGAAATATTATAAAATGTAACACTTCATGCAATTTTACCAAAAAAACAATAATGACAATATCATTGGCGACATCAATGGATCTCTGCACTACAGAAGAAAAACATAAATAAAGACAAAAACAAATGACAAACACACGCTCAACGACTGTACAACCAAATCAGAAACCATCTCTGAGCTTGGGATGTGATTTATACCAGCATATACGCACTGAAAACACAGAGTACACGGCTTCTGGCACAGGACAACAAAACCAAAACGTCTAGAGAAAGAGCGAGAGAGAGCGCAAACTCCGGTTTCCGAGCGAACTCTGGGCTTTAAAACATGCATTGAGATAAACAGAGGGAAATCGTCGGGTGCCTCGGTTAACGCTTCTATCTTTGAATTTGACCACGCAATGTACAGTCTCTGGTTTATAATCATAACCCCCATGTGCTATTTAGACAACTTTGAAAGCTGTCTTGTGCGGGGGAAATAAAATCCGCGCACCGCGTCTGAATTTCCACTCATCTGATGCCTGCACATACTATTTACAACCCAACGATCCCGCAGTGAGGACTGACAGAGCAGTGTGGTTCATGCAGGACGACCTGAACTGTCAAAAGAATTTCCACTAAGACAGACCCACTACATAAACACTGTCCGCAAAAACACCCTAAAAATCAGCCGAGATAAACATTTAAACATAAAATCCAATAAAACAGCCTAATGAACATGTGTGAGTAATGGCAACAACGCGCCAGAGGAAAAGAATGTAAAAAAAATCACCTGGTAGTGCTTTCCTAGAAACTTCTTGCATCACCACTTCTAAGAACCCCAGTTCTAAGAATCAAGAGAGCTCAATTCTCGGAATTTGAGCTGGCGACCATACCATTTTTAGAGGACAGGGGAGTGTGTTATTTTCCCTTAAGTTCGTATTTCTTCACTCATTGTCAATATTTTTAATTCACACTGTAACACTTTAATAATTAACTGCAATGTTTTCTAATTCGATGTTTTAAATGTAATTTAAAGCACAGATTTAGCGTTATGATTGAGAAATAGAGTTGCATTCGGTGTTTAATTCCTCCTTCCTTATGGACGCGTCCAGACCGAGACGGTCACGTGGCCAGAGAAAGTGGCTTACGTACGTTGTCTCTTTAGCCCAGCCTCAAAATACTCAGAACTAATTTGCTATTCCATGACATAAGCAAAGTGTCCATTCGTTGCCTTTCCCTGTATTAAACCCACGGCCATAACCTAGTCTATACAGAACATATCTGGAGCGCTTATTCACACGGACACATTTTGTTTATTTATTGTTTATTTTTATTTTTTCAGCGATATTTTGTCTCCCTAACATGTTATCTCTTCAGTGCCGTGGACCTGCTGGCCAGTGTACATAAGGGTTTGTTTCACCGGGATTATATATACGAACATTGAGACATTGTGCTTGAATACTGGCTTTATTTCACATCTGGAATGTCGTGAATTTATTATAATTTTGTTTTAACCTTTATTCTAATTGCTTTGTTCTCGTCGTGGTTTGACTGTCACATGTGTATATAGCCGGTAGTAGGATACTGACGAACTGCCCTTAGTAACGATTATCTAGTAGATTATATGTCGATAAATGTGTTAATTGTGCTTGAGAGAAATATTGATGAATGGTTCTTAAAGCGCTGTTAATAGCCACTTCGTTTCGGAATTGTGCAATATTAATGGTTTAAGTGTCAAGAGGAAGCCGAGCTGAAAGTAGAATAAATATTACAGCAGCGGTACACGAGCGCTTAGTCTTGTAAAGATGCCAGTGACAGACAGCGATTGACTGACGAATTAATCTCATTCTTACGCACAGCTCCGCATTACTAAACCATATTTGTAGAGCCGCGCGTTCTGTAAGCATTAATTGATGTCACATTCTGTGCTGTTGAAGTATTCATATCCGTCACGCTTTAAGTCAGAAAGACAGCAGCACACAAAAGCAGCAGTTCGTACAAAACACTTGTTGTTTATATGCCCACGAATTTGATGTTATTATGTCTTAATTACACGTGGTGCGGCTGATTTATTTTTTTATAAACTGCGTTGTGCTTAATTATGTTCCGAGCATACTGAATATAATTTCAAAAACTGTTCTTTAAAAGTGTCGAAACTTATTTGGCCGCTTGAACGCATCAATTAAAGTTAACCTGCGAATGTTCACAGGTTTACCTCAGGCCGCCGTTTAGCCTTTAGGTCACACGCGTTCTTTTCAAGGCAATGCTGCAAAAATAAAAGAATAAAAAGTAACAAAAGCTCTGCATATCCTGACACACTCTTCAAAGTTTAACTCGTCTCTTTTAAGTTAATGCCATATATCGTCGTTTATTCTGTCATCTGGTGAGACTGTTTTTAAGCATCTGTCAGAAAGCATAAGGAGGAGACGATATGTCTGTTTTTCTTTAGTATAATCTCTTCCTCTTGCGAACACGTTTCCCTCTTTTTTTTCACCCGCATGTACTAAACGCATACAGTAAGTTCTGGTCCAAACGCACGTCCTGTTTTTCATCCAACTGCAGAAAACACTCGCAAAATCTCTGTGAAGCCTCTTTAAAAGTCTACGACGGTATCTGTGTTTTCACATTCAGAGACAGCAGTAGTTAACTGCATCGCTTGAGACACAATATCATCTAATCAGAATCCCTGATTTAAATTTTTTTTATAAAACAAAATGGTTAAATTGACCCATCGGATTGAGTGAATAAACAGCGGTCAACATGATTGATGTTTATAGGCTACGTCCGTTATTCAAAGTTCGTTTAACACAGACTTTGATGTTTGTGTGAGAAATAGACACTTCTGTTTTTAGCACACATTTTTACCTTTAGCCTTTATTTTAGCAGATATTGTTTTTGATGATAAATTACATGTTCTTACTCTTTTAGGTGATTTATTAGTAAGGTAAAGTGTTGAATAATACTGTTAAACAACATGAATTTAATATGTGAATATTCCCTGGGGCAGTTTATAATCTTACATTGTTATTGCTACTGCAATTTATTATATTAGTATGTAATATATGTAACGTGGATTCTGGAATTCAAGGAACTTTTCCGCTGGGTTGTGCATTTTGGCTGGCTTGTAGTTTTGGAATTTGTTTTGCTCTGGACATTTTTACATCTCAGGCCTGTTTGCAGCAGAGCACAGGGAGTAGACTTCGAGAGGATGTTCTTTCATGCTGGTGTGTCAGCATGAGTTTACATTAGAGTCGTGATGAAGATTGCTTGTAAAATTGTTGCTGTGGAAAAACGATCAAAATTAACTGCGCAGAACAAGTTTTATACTATTAAAAGCTTTTTTTCCTGCTCCACATTGATTTGGTCTTTTACAAAAGGTGTTTATAATAATCATATGCTATATTTGTTACTTGCTCGTGTGTATTGTATATAGTTTTTTTTTTTAAACTCTGGAATTCCTGTAGATTCATAATGACAATGATAATAAAATAGTTTTTACTGAAGTCTGTGATTTGCTTCTTATGTGGCATGTATGCATCTGTGGGCATTTATCTATTGAGACGTAAATACATAAGCAGACACTATGAGCTCAATATTCATAGAGGGAGGAAGAAGTCACTTTTTTATTTTGACACATTTTCAATGCGTCATAATCACTTTTACTTCTGTTCTGTAAAGCTAACTGTTACTGGACAGCTCTGACCTACATATGCTAGTTTTTACATAACAATCACCTGTTTTAAGTTTGAGCAGTCAAAAGAATTATCATCAGGATAGTTGCAGGTTTTATTATTATTATTTAACATTTCTACCTTTTTAGTAGTTTCTTTTTAGTTCCTCAAGAATCACATTAAGGGGATTTGCAACAAGTAGATTTTTTTAATATTTTTGGGCAATGCAACAAGTAGTAGTTCTATAATGTGTAACAAAATAGTGTTGTAGAAAGGATGAGTGAAATTAAAAATCAAGCCAAATCACTGGATCTTTTTAATCTCCATCCAGTACTTTATTCACTTCAGATTCACTCGGCCAGGTTTGAAACATCGACTGCTGAGTGATTCGCTTTCTGACTTGCTCACCTGGATAACTTGGTTTGTGGCTCCAGTTGGGGGGAACTGGTCCGTTCTCCCTCGAGCCGTTTATACCCTGACACAGAAGGAGCATCTGTTGGGCTGTGGTGGAAAAAAAGGAAGAATTTCAGTGCACATGTTTTCCCCCCTAACAGATTCATTGCTTTTGTCTGGGTTTAGTTGGTGCCTCTGTACTTTTTGCAGCCTTAATATTCTGCTGATTAATTTGTCGTCTTAAATTAAGGCTTATTGATTCTGATGCCATGAATACCAAAATACACATTATATTCATATATATAATGTCATCACATACTGGACATTAATTTGTTATCAGTTTCATTGATGCACTTTGTCTGTTTATGACCTAACTGATTGTTGTTTACATAGGGCCTCATCCACGTAAGCCATTTATCTTTCGGCAAAAAATTTCATACTTAAAACTGCATGCATCAGGGCAGAAACTATATTATAAATATTTAATAAAATTGTCTTGGTAGAACATTTATCAACAACTGTATTTAAAGGGGTTTTCTTTTTCTGCATGTGTGAAGAGGGCAAACAAATCAGAATGTAAAGTGAAGAAGATCAGGGCCCATAAGTATAAAACTTATCAGAAATACTCTTTAAGTATAGTCTTAAATTCTTAGTTAAAATTAAGACGTTTCTAAGAGTAGGAGACTTTTATAAAGAGGCTAAAAGCAACTTTCAGTAAAGTCTAAGTCTGATTCTTAAGTGTTGACTGAGGTGACACTTAAGTGTTGTGAACTAAAGGTTACAATGATGTCAACACAAAATGGCCGACCTCGACCTCTGAATCAACAAATAGTCGGCCTGCTCATGTAAAGTCACAGCAGGACAACACCAATCATTTAATGTAACAACAATACAATCATTTAATTAAGACAGTTAAATATTATATATTTAAATGTGTTTTTGAAATGGTTTGCATTTTGCAAAATTATCTCAAATTATTACTGATGCATTGTTTTCTATTGGTATGTCTCCTTGTTTACCGTTCGAGCTGCGATGTGAACATAAGTTCAATCAATGCTCCCAACAACTCCAGGAAATCCACAATCCTCATAAAAGTGGTTTGTTTTTTTTCGCAATATGGTTTGGTGGTCAGTTGGAAAGTCAATAAACTGTCATATAGTAGTAGCCAATAAAAAAAAAAAAATAAAAAAAAAAAGAGAGAGATTTGGTAAGCATTTTGCATAGTTGCTTAGAGTCAGTTGGTTTATTTGTGATAATAATGCAATGAAACATACCAAATTGTGCGGTCATCATTTTTGGTCATGTTGTCGTACAAAGAAATTATGAACACATGTAAAAACAAGAGGACCAATGAAATGTTAATAACTTATGTTGTAGTCCGTGTGCTGTTAATGTTTCCAATTGAGTGATTTGGTCACTAGATTTAGTGAATTTCCAATCCCTTTAGAGACTACAAAATCAATTTCTTGGACAAACCTTATTCACATTCCGAGACTCTCCCAAGAGTTCATAAAAGTGAGTTTATTGATCTATATAAATATAAATATAGATCAGTGAACTCCGCTTTAAGAGGTCATCTAGCAACATTGAGTGACCAGTTTTAGCTACTTAAATTTTTTCCCTTTGTTTTCTTTTTAACGGTTTAAGTGAAATATGGGGTCATAAAAATAAAAATCCACACGCCACATTTGGCCACTGTTGTGTTTGGTGGGGTTAGTGCCACAATATGTAAGACCCTGCTTACTGTGCCATCACCGGTGCAATGATGCAATTGTTCAAATTTTCCAGTAAAAAATAAAATAAAATAATGAATTACTAATTTAATTTCTGCAGTTAGAGCATTGACTTGTTGAGTGGAAGAGGTTATACAATTTCTCTCTTTGTCAGTTAAAAGAAAAAAAAAAGCTTGTATGGTTTTATCAACTCCATATCATCATATAACTTCAATGTCATATCTTTGCTGAAAAGTGTTTGTCTCCTCTTTGCTGCCCTCTTGTTCCTTCTAATTAGTTTAGGATGGAGACCTCTTCAGCTCTTTTAAATAATTTAGGAGCTGAGACCTAGTCTTAACACTTAGGAACCTTTATGAATCACTCTTATCCTCAAGTCTAGGAATAAGAGTAAAATTGTCATTCTTAGAATTTTGACGCACTTAGAACTAAAATGTTACTCTGAGCGGCTTTATACATACGGCCACAGGTTTGTCTTTTTGGGTTTCATTAGTATATTGCTTTCTTCTTTCCATAATGCTAATGCAGAAATATGATGTAATTATATGTATTGTGATGGGATTTATTTTTATTTTTGTACATCTGTTGGATAGCAACAGTGTCAGCATTGCACTGTTTGGGTATATGAAATGGTGGAACATCAGCGCGCACACACACACACACACACAAAACGCTCCTGAACTCTTGTGACACCATAGAGTGACTCAAAAGAAAAAAAAAATCTCAATCTGGATCAAATCAAGAAAGTGAAAAAGTGACAGAATCTGACTCTTGAGTTTTGATTCAAAACAAGGTCTATCAAAAGTTGTGACTTCAAACAACCTTTAATCTTCACCTAATATGCATAAGTAATGTAACAAATATGTAATAGTTAAATGTACCCCTCTAGATAAAGTTGAAATGTGTTCATATAATATTTCATGTGCTTTTACACTTGGAGCATGTAAATGCTATCTTTCATACATCCAGTAGTATACAAGGTACCTTTCAAGAATCTGTAATCTTTACCTTATAATTACACTGAAAGAAATGTGCCGCCATTGTCGAAGTGTACACAACAGGAAAACATGTTCCAAACATAGCTTGTCTCTGTGCTACCTTAGTTGTACCCCGGTTTGTGTGGGCTGATTTTTTAGAACAGAGGTGGAACAGACATACGAGATGGAACGCCTCTATACTTTCTTGTGAAGATCATGTCTAGGTAGTCATAATAGAAGCATAAAGCGACAACATGAATATTTTTGACCTTCTCATGACAGCCCACAATGTAGAATTTAATTTCAACAACAACCCACATAAAATGCATTTAGTGTTGTGAAGAGGCAGAAGTCATTTACTTTCCTCAGTTTAACACTGATTGACCTACTTTGTTATTTTGGCCCGAGGAGAAAATTGAATCAACGTAATAAATTGATTTTTCTGACCCACTAATATATTTTACCAGCTTTGATTCAAGTGTGTTAGTTTCGAGAACATCTAATTTTTGTAGGTGGAACAGGACAGCTTTAAACAAACTCGTCTTGATGGATTTCTGTCTGACCTAATGCTGTTCCCACATTAGGTCAAATTTAACAGAAGCTGATGTCAAGCACTTAAAGGTACAACGTATCTCATTCTATCCTGTCCATGATGACATTATTTAACGTCTTGTTTCTAACACACATTTACAATTCTTATATAATATAAAAACTCTAAATTGATGTTGGTTTCATATAGTTTATATACCAGTTTATAGCATCTGAAAATTGCATGTGGTGCGAGCATACCTTGAATACATGTGAGTACACATCTTGTATAAAAATTTACACTTTTTTTGTTATTTTGTTACACACATCACAACTTGAAAGTTTTTAGGAAGTCACACCCCATGACATTTTAGGGCATGAACCTTCCTTGCCTTGTGCTTAGAAAGTCCAATTGTCTGATAAATAAAAATGCCCTCTTCACGCACCACATAACTTTGCGTTGTTAGATGAGTTTTTCATATTTAAGTAGTCTCGCGTAGCCATGGGTGACGGCTGAAGGTCTGGAATTCATGGCAGCTTTCTTTGGCCAAGGCCCGCCCATGAGGCTGTCTGATTGACATATCAAACAACAAATCACAGTTTGTTTCGTTCAGCGTCACGTTTTGGTGTGTGCAAATGTCGCCACAATAACAGAGCGGTGTGTAAAACTCTCGGATGTTTTTTAAAGATTTTATGCTGCGAACATTTCACATTCTTTTGAAAACGCAGCGTTTAGTTGATCCTGGTAAGCGCTGGTCGTCACAGTTGTAAACACTACTGCTTTTTTCTTTCATGAGGGGGTTTTAGCGGCACATCATCTTTGTTTTCAGGTGGAACATTAAAGAACGCGACACACATGTCTCCCGGAAATCTGGTATACGTTCAACCAATCCGATGACAACTTTGACTCTCCTGAAGTGTTTACACTTTTGTGTCCCAAATGCATCAGACGTTTAGTCAATGGTCTGTGGGCGTGATTTCTGAGGATGAGACTAATATTGAAGCAGTTTTGTTAAAATATTTTTTAGAGATTTACATATTTATTTTTTACATTTTTAAAGACTTCATTAGGCCTAACTACTAAAGCTTTTCTTTATAATAATTTATTTTTAATAATTAATTTAATTTTTTTTTCTCTTTGTAGTTGTATTACATCGATTTTATGCACCCCAAAAGGTACATGTAAAAGTGAATTTTAATACTTAAATATTTTAATGTTGTATGTATAAAATGCATTATTAATGTACTCATGAATAAATTAATAGATAGAATAAAAAACATGACTTTAATGTATAGCTATGAAAAAAAAAAATTGACCTGACCTGACCTGAAGAACTGAGGTTTTCGGTCAAATTATGTTGCTAATTATTTACACCATTACTTGGATACTTTCCCCTCCAACTTTCACATAACTGCTGCCTTCATGATTTAAAAAAAAAAAAAGAAAAAGTTTCCTTAATGGAATCATACGGATATCCACCCATCTGGATCCTGCGCCCCACTAAAAACACCCCAGGTGTTCGCTAACCAACAGGGCAAAATCTCTTAAATAGTTAAGGCCCTCCTTCACAACAAGCACCGATTCAGCACTGCCAAACAAACAGCATGTTGAGCTTCAAAACAAAGAGCAGCGTCAACTTTATTTCAATCCACTGGAGGGTTGTTTAAGGCCCTCCTATGTGGTTTTGCATAATATACAGCCGTAAAAGCATCCAGGAGTTTGTAGAGAAATGTGTAATTTACCATGGCCCCCTGCAGTGCCCAAGCACATGCGCATGAGATAATTACTGCAAAACCTTGGCAAACTTTTAGCCAATGAATTCCACACAAAAAAATGACCCACTTTGAAAAGCAGGGTGGAGAAGGGGAGCCTTGATCAATACTCCACGGTTACATGAACTGTTAGCAGCTACCGAGCAACAGGACTATTACACATTGTTAGGTGACATCACTGGGTTGTTCCCGGGCCACTTTGTGAGTGTTTTCTGTTTGTGTTAGAGAGGGAAACCAGCTAGTGATGACAAGAGTTTACAAATACTTATTCTTCAATATGAGTCAGAGACTTCTCCCACTATTCAAGTCTGTTTGAACGGCTGTTACAAACCGCATTGGCAGTGACCGTCTGTTCTGTTTCAACTTTTACTTACTAGTTGTAAAATAGCTGTCTGATGATGCTGAATGGGCACAATGTGCTGCCCATTAACATTAGCCTGAGCGCCGGAAACTGCCCCACAGTCTTTTCTACACGAGCGGCAAATTTTAACCCCCATCTGATAGCAACTCTTTTTGTTTTTTAATTTTTTTTTGCCAGCTTCAGCCTTCATTGTCAGCGAAGTCTTGAGCCAACCGTGTTCATCAGAGGAATGATGCAACGGAGCTGTAACACGGTGCGGATCTGCTGTTAGCAAGTGCACTGAGGTCCTTTTAGTTCTTTAATATAAAAAGACTGCTTTTGGGTTGTGAATAAAAATTCTAAAGGAAGCTTTTTCTTTTCTAAATTTCCACAGAGAATAGAAGACGTGCCACACGGATAATCCGTTTTTAAGATCAGCAATTTAATGCATAGTTTATACTGGTATCACACTTTACTTTACTTCAACACTTTACTTTTTTTTGTATTTATATAAAACGTGTGTGTGATATCCTTTCTGCAATACTACATCAAATTAGTTTTTTCTTGCAGATGTGACCTCACAATGTCAGAGAGACATTTAAAGCACTGTTGCGTCATCAAACACTGAAATCTGAGTCAAATTGTAAATATAGAGTCATTGCACTGATGTAAAGTGTGATTAGAATTTATCTCTATGTATGAATGTGCTGTTACAATCATTGAATATTCTCAGCGCTAAGCTTCAAGAAGGGAATTATTTTGGTATTTTTTACTATTATTCAAATTCTGCTACACTAACAGTCTTCCCAGGATTTCAATAGAAATGTTATAATAATCCACATTATAGGAAACTATATCGCCTGTAAAGTGAACTCTTAGTTGACATACTGAAAGAAGCTTGGCAGATTCCTGTCTGTGATAAAAGAAACCCTGAAGTGTCGGTACTGTTATCACTCACTCTTGTATCTGTTTGACTTTATGCTTGGCTCAAAAAGCCATGAGAACCACACTGGTCTTCGTAAACTGTAAATATGGCCTATTTACAGTTATTCAATAACATTTCTCCACATAATTTTAACACAGGCCACTATCACAAGGCACAATTTACAGATTTCTTAACTGACATTTAATCAGACAGACAGCCTACTAAAAATGAGAGTGGGATTTGAAAATGTGTTATATTTTAATGCCATTTTATCACCAGGTCATTAACATTTCGTACAAACATGAATTATCAGATGTTTAGAATCGAATCCACTGAAGAATTTGTATTTTAAGAGTCCTGGCCTGTAATTTAAGTACACTTTCAAACCTCTTTACAAACTATATTGTTTAGCTGTCTGTGAGAACGCATATACTAGAACCCGAAGAACCCACTGTAGCATCTTCACATGATGAATGTCTGGATGTTGCAGACTGACAACACCGAGTCGTTTGCTATTCTTTAACATTTAATAGACGCAACCAGGAGAGGCAAAGCTGGTATGTATTTAACGCCTACAGTGCTTCATGCTCAACTCCTCAACTGTGGTGAGAAAACCAGCCTCTCTGTGGTCTGATCTGATGTTTCGACTTTCTACATCCCACGTCAAATTTACCATTCACGTTCTCATAGTTTATGAGAAGCTGGTGAGATTTTTGTTCAATCCAAAGACATTTGTAGACATTTAGTTAGTTGGTTCCAGGCACCAGATGCACAATGCTGACATACATGAGGTAGATCAGATTTAGACTGAAGCGTGGGCCATGCAGTCTCGAGGTTTTGCATGTGAGCTGATCAGCACAGGATGTCACAGCCCAAACAGCAGTAGGGTGGGGTGGGGGATGATGTAGAGTGGTGGAGGTACTGCTGCTTTGTCTACATCAGTAACGTGTGGGTATGCTGTCTGTAAGCAGGGCCTGGCATCAGGGGTGGGGGGTTGGGTGAAGGCACACAGCTGCCACATTGACACCATAAGCGTCCTCAAACAACCTGCTGAAGATGCGTATGTCATGCTGTAAAGTTTTTGAATTATTGATTCTTCATGATAAGGGCTATTTTTGTAACTCAAGTTTTACACAGTAAAAAAGGATGCATATTAGTTGGCTTATTTACATTTTGCTGTAACTAATATATTTAGGTTAAATCAATACTGGCAGATGATATTTTGACTTGAATAAACCACACTGCCACAATTTTCAGACACTCTTACAATTGTGCCTTATGTACTTGCGTATAAATTAATATTTGATACAATGAACTTAATATGTACTAACATGCGTTCACATTGCACATATTTAAAAATCCCTATTATATTCTCTTTTTACATATGTAATAACATTGTTGATTACACCTTAACCCACCCTTACACCTAATATACCACCAAACCAGTACATGACCTTAACCATTTCCCACCTCAATCACAGCAAGTTTTTTTAACAGTTCAGTTCAACATGAACTTAACCGGTACACTGTACTATGCAATTATTAATTGTTATTATCCATAATTTGTTGTTATTATAATCGTAAGTACATGTAATGTGTAACAAGGACACCGTAAAATAAAGTGTTACGATTTATTCAATTTGTTTTCTTCTAGCTACTGCTCCATTTGCAAACCTAAAAATAAATAAATAAATAAATATTTGGAAATTTGTCGTTTTTACTACAAAGATTAAATTAATATGGGATTAGGTTTTTAAGAAAATACAATTTGTTTTATTCAAAATGTCATGTTTAATTACTAAAAAAAAAAAAGAATCCATTAATCCAAAATTATAATTTTTTAAAGTCTATATATATATATATATATATATATATATGAAGTAAAAAAAAAGCAAGAAAGAGAGAGAGAAAGCATCAGAATAAATGGTCTAATGATGATGCTTTTTTAATACTACATAATGTTTAGAAAAAGTTAAATTCTTCTCTTTCCGTAAAAGCCTGATGTGTTAGAGTGTGACGGTGGGCTTTGATTACTTCAACAGCACCTGGCATCTTTTTCCCCAGATTTGAAAATGGACTTTTTAAAGGAACAAATGCATCTACAAGAGCAGCTGAAAGCAGCAGCAGTCCTCATGGAAATTAGCACAGTCACTTGGGGAAAAATCTCCGAGACCGAAACACCTTGGAGGGCTAATAGAGTTTCTGAGTTTTAGTTTATGAAGTGAGTCTGCCAAAACTCAAGTGGAAATTTTTCACATTAGTGTAGAGTAGGTTTTAGCTTATGCAATTGGTTGGTGATGAATATAACATGCTACAGTACAGGATGTTAGTGTGTTTTTCTTTTGACACTATTTATTTACACTTACTCTTCTCTAGGAAAAGAGTTCTTCTCTAGTCACCTGCATCACCCTGCATAATGTTGCAAATGACTCTGTCTCTGAAGATTCTCTTACTTTCACTGGCTCTCTTAGTTTCTTAAGGAAAACCATATGCTAAAACAACAACAAAAAGTCTAAGCTAAGAGTTAGATGTGCTGAAGGAAGGAGGAGCTGATAAAGAGAAAGAATTCGGTGTTTTGGATTTTTTCTGTTTTTCCCCTCAAGTAGTACACAATGTTTTCTGAGTCCTGCGCCACCTGGTGGATTGAAAAAAAAAAGTGAAACCAGTCCTCTGACATGTCAGGCAGTGTAAATTACCCACTCGGTCTGTATTTGTACAGTGTTCACTATGTAAGGTAAGATTGAGCCGTTTTTCAGAGCGTCTGCCTCGACCTCCAATTACAAACACCACAAAGATCACGTTTAACCCCTGAAGCCTCCGTTTGAAGCAGTAACAATGACTCATACATTTCACTTTTCGTGTCGTGCTCCAGAGAACGAAGAGCGGACTAGAAGGCAGAACGCCGAAATGTGAAAATATGACTTTTTTTCCCCTTTCCTTTTTTTCATAATCCCACCCCTTTATCACCCTCTAAACCTATCACGAACTAGTTTTCGAAACAGCCCATTTGTTGGTGTCATTATTATCTTAAAGTGTCAAGGGAGCTGTTTGATCGTAATCAGAGAAATGCAGTAGCCTACGCTGTGATATGTCTTCGGAGTTCAGATCCGCAAACCGAATGCAACAAAGAGGCGTTTATGTTTTTGTTGCCTTTAAAAATATATGCTATGTATTTCTGAAGGCTTACATGTTGTGTGGTTTTAAGGTTTATGTACTCTCACTCCTCCAGATGTAATTAGGCGTTAATCTCAGGGAGAAGATGTCTCGAATCCATTCATTTCAACGCGTGCTATTTCTTCCTCTCCACACCTTTCCTTAAACTGTGGCGCAAGACTAATTTCTCAAACGGCCTAATCCCTTTAAGAATCACGCTTACGATATGATGCTCTCTTGTGGAATTGGGATTTGGAGAAATGTTGGACTACATTTTCATGCCAAAACAAGTCTTTCTTATCATGTGGTGTAAATAGGACTTGCTACAACTGGGAATAAAAATGCTACATTAATTTTTGAGCTCATCCAGAGGAGTTATTTGAGAGCTCAATTATGCGCCTTTTAAGTATTAACTTTGTCGGGGATGTTTCTCCTTGAATACACAAGAGAGACAGACAAAACAAATGCTGTGCTAATAACAATAATATGGATAGATCATTATGTCTTAGAGGAATATGATAAGAGATGATTGCTTTCATTCTGAAACCTCTGACTTTCGATGAGATTGAATTGAGATAGGGTATTAAAGGGCTCTAATTCATGATTTTTCTTCTGAAGGTACATGCTCAAATTAGAATATATTTTACCATTCAGATCGCCATGATACATACATGCATTGTTTAAAATATAAAGGCCCATGTGTAGATGGTTAACAGATTTCACATAGTTACCTTAAAATGACTGGAAATTGACACATAGCCTTACAAATAGCCTTAAAAAATTAAGATATTGTACACAGGTCTAGAATAGGTCTTAAATCCTATTTTCTACATTGGTTTATCAATAAGAGTCTTTGTTTAGCCA
Organism: Carassius gibelio; assembly: GCF_023724105.1. Taxonomy (NCBI): domain Eukaryota; kingdom Metazoa; phylum Chordata; class Actinopteri; order Cypriniformes; family Cyprinidae; genus Carassius; species Carassius gibelio. The sequence continues at coordinate 14,820,490 of NC_068401.1, read as the reverse complement.
AAGTGAGAACTGTCCACCTGTGCAAGGTAAGATAAAGTAGGGCCGAAACAAGCCTTATTAAAACCGCATGTGTGAGTTTTTAAAGCTTTAAAACATGCTTTTATCCATCCACCAGATCAAATCTCCTGCCACTGCCTGTCTGTAAATGTACCAAATCTCTTTATTTTTCATCACTGTTTATTAAGATAGCTTTTTTTCATGGGTTTCTGCTGGATAAAGTGAAGAGTTTGGTTTGCCCGAACATTTCTTAAATCGCAGAAGTCAGAATATCAGGAAATCCAATCTGGCCGAAATGCCTCAGTGGAATATCCATTAGGCCTGTAGAGGGGTGTGGTTTTGTGTTGCCTATTTTTGGCTCTCTCCCTCCATCCATCAGAGGGAGCAAATGGAGTGTAATCCATGATAACATGGATGCAGGGGCTTTTGGCCTGGATGAAAGCAATTCCACCCAGTCCAGAAATCATCCCCTCTAAAACCTTATTTTACTTGGATGGTCTCCAACTTTGACCAATTCTAAAAACCCAAGAGGTAGATAAACACATATTTCCAGAGATTTTTAATAACATATCAATTTACATGGGATTTTGGGAGAGGATTTGCAGTAGTATATTTTGGTGGGTGGGTTATAAAATCCTTGCGAAAGTACATATTTTAAAATGTATTCCTAAGTGTGCTCAATTGGAAAATCGATGGCGGATCATTTTCCACGCGTCAAAGTTTTATGCAAGGTTTGAGACTGCAAAAACGATCAGTCCAATGTTGATGCAGGGTATCACTTTCGTAAGACACATGATCAGAGTTTAGATGTGCAACAGAGGGCATGCATTCTCTGTTGCCAGGTAACTCACATATCTCTGTTGGAACAAGTTGTAATGCCAGCAATACAGTACTGTAGTTAATTTCATTTCCAGCCTTATGGAGAACTTCAGTATTAGACATGCTGACTGAGAAGTGTCCAACCACTTAGTTTGTTTTTTGATCATATGGAGAAGATCTAGAAAAGTTTTGTTTCTGGACTATTTTCTGTAAGTGGATTAAAAATTAGTGCACAACCCTGAAATAGTGTCAACAAACATCATCTATATTGTTTTTGAAAACTGTAGTGATGTTAGTGATCTGAACTTTGCGCGTTGGGGTAAAATGAAATCTATTGTTCTTCCACTTAATTGCAGCTGGAGATCCAGATGGCATCAACATATGTATTTTGTTCTGCCAGCATTCAGATTGCATATGGACCCAGCCACCCATCAACACTTACTTGCACTGGATTTGACTCTGTCTCCCTTAAACCGTTCTGCTAATGTTTACACAAACAGATCAGCCAGAGTCAGCATCACTTCTGGAAAGCTGCACTCTTTTGGCATGTTTACTGGTATGGTGAGAACATATAGTCATTATGGGAAGAGTGGTGTTGATCATCATCTATGAGGGATATCAGCGCAAACAAGGTAGAATTAGCCCAACTGGAGACTCATACAGTGTAATGCTAATAGAGATTCCCATAGGGATCAATGTACGTATTTAAATGGAGTTCAGCGGCTCTATCTGAAAGTTTTATAGATATGCTAGTAGGTGGTGACAAGTGACTGTCATTGAGTGAGTAATTTGAATCATTCACTCAACCAATTCATTTAACAACGCAAGGGGGAAAAATGATTGATTCACTAAATTTTGTGCGTTTGTTCTGTACAGCTGATGATAAGCCACATTGTCTGCTTAAGCATTCAATTATTTTGCTAGTGCCCGCAGAGAAATTTGTCTAGGCAAAACAAGGTTTCTGTTACAAATACTTTGTTATTCAGTAAATTAACTCATAAAAGTGTCAGGGAAAATTTATACATATTTACTTTCTGTACTTTTAAGTTCCCAGTGGCATCAGCTTTTTACAAAGGATGTGATCAGAACCAGACACAATTTTCATAACCTGCCAAGAAACCCTGTTTAGAATTTTGGCATTTAGTTTTACTGATAACCTGCGACACATAATAAGACCCCATGCTGAAGAATGGATTTAATTTCAATTGATATTACATACTTCCCTAGATTTTTGATGCAGGTAATATGATGATCCCTTTGCAAGGGGCAATTTCTTAAAACATAATCAGCTAAAATAAAATAAAAACAGGACCCGTTGCCCATTGGGAGTTCTTGGACCTTTAACATCAGCATAATTAAAAAAAAAATTTTTTTTACAGTAATGTAATCAATATTTAAAGTAAAAAAAAAAGCATCGTGGAGCCCATACACATGATATGCTGTTTGGAAAGAGTGAGCTTTGACTTGTCTTAATAAGAATTTCATAAGATTTTCTGCAGACTTTAATGCATCAGAGTGCACTGGAGCACGAAAGCTCCTTCAGGAAGTCTTTGTGAATGAGAACGCGCAATGTATGTTGGGGCAGCGTTTCCGATGTGAGCACATGAGTGGAAAATGAGCTTTAACTAAGCTTGTAAACATGACCATCTCCTCCATGGATTTTAATCAGCTTCGTGACTGTCCCACTCCAGAGAATTAGATGAGAGATCTTTGCAGCATAAGTAATGCTCGCATACAGATACAGATACTGTACATCAGTAAGTGCATCTGCAGTGCTGTTTTGCATTCATTTCTCTCTACAGCATAAATTGTTTTACACACATCATTGCACAGGAGGTGATTGTTTAATGGCTATTATATAAAAAGGAAACATCCCGTGCGTGTGTCGTGTGCATACACTGACCCAACCATGATTTAATGTAAAACCACATTGTGTTAAATTCATGATGCAGAGCAGTACTTGCATAATAACTTATGCACACAGATTTCCGGTGTAAAATATGCTTATGGAATGTTATGATTATGTTGTTATACTGTTGAAGTAATGTGTGCACATGCTTGTTATCTCTCTCTGATTTATTTGATGAGTTCTGCTAGAACATTCAGCTTTAACATCATTTACAAATGAACTAAGCTTGTGCATGTACCGAATATCTGTTTTTCCGAGCTCAAATATTTGTTCAACAGCTAAAATAGAACTTTTTTTTTTCTTCCTCCCACACTTACCTGTGACTTTCACTGTCATGTCGCTGGAACTTGAGACATTTCCACTCTTGATTCATGAGCCGTTATCCTCGCAAATACCAAATCATGTTGTTTTCATTTCTCCAACAGTGATTCCATTATCTTCTCTCTATGCGAGTTCATGGACACCCAGGTCTAATGCTTTTTGATTTGGTAATTTATCACAGTAAGCAATGGTTTGAAATTTGTCTAAGTCCACTTGTAATAAAGTGTGCTTGGCAGAAAACATGTAAGGGGAGGGAGCCCCTCTTTAAAATGATGTCAAATACTTGTGTATTACATCAGAATGAATAAATAAGAGGGTCAAACATGTTCTCTTAAGACTGTGTGAGCGAATGCCAAAAAGAGAAAACACTCAATCTTAGATTAAGAGAGAGTGTCGAGTCCAAACAGCTTCAGGCACTTTCTTTCTGTTCTCCGCTTCTCTCTCCTCTCTGGTGCCTGCTCATTTCGCTCACACACTTTACATTCTTATCATATTAAAAATTCATTTCATCTTGAGTAATGGGGCAAGCTCTGGCTTTTTCTTGTGAATTTTCCAGAGCGCACATTTCAGGTAGTTTCTCCTTAAAGGGATAGTTCACCCAAAAATAAAAAAAATCAAACCCCCATGTTGTTCCACACCTGCATGACTCAGATTCTTCTGTGGAAGTGACTTTTTTTGTCCATACAGAGAAAGTCAGCGGGTTCACTGTTGTTTTGGACCCCATTGACTTTTATTGAGCAAAAAAACAAGTTTTTTAGAATATCCTCATTTGTGTTCCACAGAAGAAAGAAACCCCTACAGGTTTGGAACGATGCGAGTAAATGATGTCAGTTTTATGGTTAAACTAGAATTAGCTAGGATTTCAAGAATTACACTGAAGTGAGTTGCAGCTGATATTTACTCATTTGTCATAACTTCCACTTACTAATTACTTAATACAATCGCACTACTAATAATGTAAAATGAGTTATGAAACAACATTCTAAGACTGAAAAAAGCTAACCGTGGCCTGTAAAAATGAAGAGTTTGAACCCCTGGCCTCTCGCAGTGTTTCAGCGTTGGTTTACTGAGTGTCAAATAAGGAAATTGCTCTGCTGGCATCACTTTCGTTTTCTTCCCAATTAATGCATTTGCTTTTTATTAACTTGCTTTGGACTCCATTACTGCAACCCCAGCAGAAAAAAAAGAAACAGTGCTGCTGGGACCGTGAGGTCACTGAGGAAGGTAAGTAGGTTGTTAAAAAGAAAATTCTCACCGTGTTTCTGCTGCATGGAATGGGGCATGCTGGGAGATGAGGGATTCTCAGCAGTTGCGGGGAACCCCCTGCTTCACCACGTCTCAAACTCTGGAGCAGGAAGTGGGACACCTCTGGACAGTCCAAAAGTTGCCGATGGGAGGCAGAAGTCTCTGGTTTTAACAGTCACAGAACTCAAACGTTGGTGATGCCTTGAGGGAAGCGGAGGACATCCAGAGTTCAACGAGAGAGAAGGAAGTGGAGCAGACTGTGACAGCTCTACAGCGGTACACAAGGATTGGTGGCAGCGGAGCTCAGATTGGCAGGAAGGCTGGCGCACGGCAGAAGGGCTCAGAGCTGAGCGTACATGCTGGCAAATGTTGAAGATGCCTGGCTGGATTGGGGAAGGCTAAGTAGGTGCTGATTCTCGCCGTCTCTTCTGTCTTCTGTCTTCAGGCAGCCGGCGGCCCCCGGAATATCTCGGCGAGCTGGAGCTGTCCCTGGTTGGATGCGTTTGCGAGCGAGTGTGTGGAGGAGGATCGGCGTAGCAGAGATCTGAAGCGAGTCGACTGAGCGTGCTCAGCGTTACAGAAGAGGTCCACAGGGCATCGGTGGCACTCTAAGCTGATAGGCCAACTGTGATCTAGTGTACATTGTTTGGTGTACGCTTACTTGGTCCACTTTCCTTGAATGCTAAAATTAAGGGGCGTGCTCCATTTCTTTTTTTGGTGCGGAGGGGGGGCGGGGGGGACCTTCAGATTAAGTTATCCTAGTAATCCCAGTCTCTCTTTGCTTTCTCTATCTCGCTCTCTGAGGTGAAATCTGAAATCTCATTGAGTCACTTGAACTTTAGACTTATTCCCATTAATATAGAGCATCTCTTGGGCTCCGGGCCATCTGTCAGATTACAGTCTTTTATATACAGTTGTGACACATTGTTGTATAAACTGAGTTTTTGTACAACAAACATTTCAGTGTCCTCTAGCATTAATCTGCCTAAGCTCATCTCAATCCACAGAGCTGGATATTGCTCTTTATAACTCTAATAATTACATCACTCCAGATGTCACATTTTTTTCACTCCTGCTAGTCACGACAAGCATCTTGACTGCACTGGATTGAAGACTGGACAATGCTGTCCAACACTTTAAAGTGGTTCACTCGAAAATGTAATCGTGTCATCATTTCTCACCCTCATGTCTTCAAAAGCAGTGTGAGCATTATTTCTTCTGTAGAACACAAAAATAGCTATTTAAAACACAGTTCATGCTGCTCTTTTCCATTAAATGAATGTGAGACGTGACCAAAGTTGTCCAGGCAAGATTTTCTGCCACTAATGACTAATGTCCAATTGTATGCCTTTAGAAGACTTGGAATAGAGAGAAGTCGACATATGGACCACATTTATAATACTTTTTAAAAAAAATTTGGGAGATTGAAATCCATTGGTCCCCATTCATTTTCAGTGATCTTATGGAAGAGAGCAGCTCTAAATAGCTCATTCTGTGTTCCATGGAAGAAAAAAAAAGTCATATGGGTTTGGAATGACATGAAGGTGTGTGTGTGTGTGTGTGTGTGTGCACTTGGATGGGTTAAATGCAGAGCACACAATCTGAGTATAAGTCACCATACTTGGCCACACGTCACTTCACTTTCCAACATCTTTAAGACACTAACCTTTAAGAACTGTGAAACAAAAGGCCATTGTTCTTGGCCAGGGGTCTGTAACCTGCCAGGGGTCCCTGAAGGTACTCTATGGCAGAGGTCTATAAATAGGTCTATATGTATTTTACTTTTACAACGCAAGACAATTATAAGCTAATTTATTTTCTTTCTGATACTTCGGTATTGCATAATGCCACAATGCAATATTCTAAGTAAAGTTAAATCTCTTTTCTATACAAATCTTTAAAAACTAAATCTATTTTTTTAATCTTATCTAACGTTTATGTATTTAGCAAATGCTTCTGTCAAACTTACATTGCATTAAAGTTGTTTGTTTGATCGGTTCATATATGGGAATTTAACATATTTTTGTAAATCTGTGTGTGCTTCAGGAAAATGTCTAGTAAGACAAAAAAAAAGCATCTTCATACTTAAATTTAATGTCTCATTTATATTGAGAAGAAGATACATTGGATTGTACTTGCAAGTGATGTCACACATTTACATTATGACCTTACAAAAATGACATGTCATAGGCTATGTGTCCAAACAGTTTTAGTGCCTTACAGAAAGTGCTGTCCTGCTGTCAGTGAGATGTTCTCCATGGCTGCATGCTAGCAGAGACAGCAGAGATAGTTTGCATAACATTTGAGGCTGAGAGTTCGGAGATGTTTCCAGATGTGTTCAAGCTATCAGAAAACATGGCCCGTGTCAAAATGTGTTCTGTTGTCTGTATCTCTTACGCACCTAATGTTCTGGATATTATTGATGTCTTGATGTTCAGTGATCTTTTTGTATTTTGTTTAAATGTGTGCCATTTATTGTCTTTTTCAGAATAATGGATTTCTCTAGACATCACTTTTCTGAAGAATGTGTGCATTTATGCCTTGTGTTCACATTCTTGAATATCTGACCTATTTCTTTGGATTTACTCTCTTGGCTGAATGTTACATCAAATAATTATATATGTATATGAACATGGTGTGTATGTGGGTGTTCTGGAGTTATGTTAGGCATAAAAATATGTCAGTCTGCGAGCCTTTGAAGTTAGTGTTTAAAAGACAAATGACATAAAAGGGAAATTGCCACAGATACTTGCAATACCTTTTCAGAGAGTTCTACATTTCTGTGTTGCAGTCTAGAGCAAAACAGTTGTTTTTGAAAATGATAATAATAAAATACTATTGATTTTGTCCCTATAGGAATTGACTTTTACTGATTACATGTAAACCTTTCATGACAGACCATCAGACAATTCACTGTGAAATACTACATTTCCCACAATCCTGCAGTAGCGCCACAATCAGAATACTTGCAGCTATCATGAAAGCAGGAACTGCTGAAATAAGTCTCCAAATACTTTCACAAATTTCTACAATCTCATATACTTTTTTTCAAATATATTTATCAACTGTGATATTCCATAAGCAAAATACAATTCCATAATCTTGTATCCAATAGTTTTATATCGTTTCATCATTTCTTATTAGATTTTGTCATTTGTAGTGGTTTATTGTCTCACAATGTGCTTTTAACTGAATGTTGTAATGTTATGAATAAAATGAATAAAAAGTCTTGAATGGAATGAATAAAAAGTCTTGAATGGGAAAATGAATGGGAAAAGTACCTCCAGAACAAAGGTCTTTGGAAAAGTGGACAGCACAATTGCGCTACTTTAAAAGTCGTTGTTGATTTGGCCCGTGAAAGTGTGCAGAAAAGTTTTTTCTTCAGCACAATTATGAGAGATGGTGAACAAAGACAACAGCAGTCAGTTTGCTCTGCTCCTGATAAAGTTGTTTGCTTGTATCCCTCTTTTTGCCCAGGCATGGCTGAGTGACTTTTGTGGTTCTCCCAATTCTGAGGACTCTCATTATAAACACCATCTTTTAAATATTTGATCTCCTTATATAGATGTTGTGTGTCCACACTGCACATCTAGAGACACTAATTAGTGCTGTCATAAACACTCCCACATGCCTGGGTGTTCACTTCACATCACACAGGGCGAGTGGGCGAGTGGGCGCTCCTCCCTCTGAGTCTCGGGTCTCAGACAGAAGGTTTGGCAGACTGTTACCAATGACCTTATCAAATCATACAGTAATGAGTTTGTCAGCTTATGGTACTGGGACTTTGCTTCAGCATTGTAGGTAAACCTTGATGTGCTTTTTATTGTTCCAATTCGATCGAGATAGCTCACCCCAAAATGAAAATTCGGGCGTTTACTGACTCCGATGTTGTTTCCGAACCTCAACAAATGACCAAATCTCATCACCAGAAAGCCATTTGCTCTGACCACAGCATCTATCCTGCAAAATTTAAAGGCTTCACTTGGTTTATGTGCTGTCTTGTTTTCCTCGCAATGTCTTTACAGATTTGCGTGGTAAAATCACTCAGGTGAGTATAATATAAATCAGTGGCTCTCCACTCCAGGTCACATGACCCACTGCTCTGCACATTCTGTATGTTTCTGGATCTGACGCACTGCGTTCAGTTTATGGATCTCTCTCTCTCTCTCCTAATGAGCCGATGATCTGAATCGGATGAGGGAGACAAACTAAATGTGCAGAGCAGTGGGTCCTGAGGACTGGAGTTGAGAACCACTGATATAAATGGAGTTATGTGCTGAAAGAAGGTAAGGAGAGACAAACTGCCAGACACACTGTCTCATTAGCTCAGCATCTCACTCTGCCTGCTACATTTGCCGCCTCTTTTTACGTCAGTGAAACCACATTCAGCTTTTCATTGCTACAAGCATGTCAAATGCAGTTATTCAGGGGTTTCTCGAACTTTTTTTGTCCAGACTCTTTTATAGGCAACACTAACGGAGCCAGACTTACAGTTAGACTCGTTTTCATAGCAAACTTCATGCATTACTTTCAATTCTTTTCAGTTTTATAGTACTTTCTTTACTCTTTTTAAACTCACTTCTTTGACTGATGTACAGTACAGAGCCAACCCCTTTCAGGATTTCAGTTTATATAGTCAACTAAACTGAATAATGTATAAAGTGAAAATTAGTGCTTTTCTTACGTTGTGAACTGCTTATCCTTAATAAAATGAAAATGCAACAAATTACTGAGATTGCGCCTGTAGTTTAAAGTCACAAAAGACATATTTTGTTTTATTGCCAGAGAACTTTGGTTTGTGTAGTTTGTCTCTTATGCTAATTTGCCGTCTATCAGAATGAGGCAAACAAATAACTGCATTCTGCAACTTTTTAATGCCCAGAAATTGATTTGACAGTGGCCCTGACTTTGCACGTTAAATGCAACTTTCTTTTCCACGCTTAAAAAACAAACAAAAAAAAAACTCTCTAAGTGTCTCCAAAGCAAACACCCAATTCCTTCATTTCTGTGCTTAGAATCAAAAGCCACGGCCGCAGGCTTGTATCTGCTTCTGCTATCCTGATGAATATTTACATGCTTAAACACTCAAATTAGAATTCATTATCTTGCATAATCTTGGGTTTAGATCTACATGTGCAGTTGTTTGATTAGTTGCTTGAGGATATGGGTTTTGTGCTTGGTTTGTGGGCCTTCTACCTTTTCTCACACTTGCCTTTTGATGCTAATGTCTGGCAAACGATAGGCCTGTTGTGTTTGAATAAGCATCTCTATTAGAATTGAAAAGATGATTTATTTTCAAATTGTTTTGGAGGTTGTTTTGAAGTTGTGTGATCCAACTTCCCAATCCAGAAAGCTGAAGATATGCACATCATCTTGTGGAAACATGCTTTGGTACCGGACATATTATGATGAATTATTTAAGAACAACACTGGGTTTAGTTGAATGAGCACCTGCACATTAACTGCTTTAATGCAGAAGCTTCGCCAGAGCTGTGGGATTTTTACATTATTAAAGAGGAAATACAGCGCGGTCGCCTTTGTCATTCGTGACATTTCCTGAAACCATCTTTGCTATTTGACAGCATTAAAGATGCATGAGAGGCCTACAAATCCACTCGAAGAATTTTCTTTTTTCCTCGAGGACTGAAATCTTTGAGTTTGCGAGCTTTAAAAGGTAAAGTAGGTTTATTCTGTTTCTGTCACGGTCAGCCTGCTGCAAAGCAGGTCACTGTCAGGTTCACATTCTAAAACACGCTCTCTCTTTCCTCCACAGCTGCTTGAGGTTTATCTCGTGCAACAGAGGAAGTGGTGCGGGAAGAAGAGCGCATCGGCCCTAACGTTTTGTGTGTACAACAGGATATCCGACGCTGGGAGCGTTAGCCTCGTGTCGAGAGGAGATATAAAAGATATATCATCGCTTATATTCTTAAGAAGTGCGAAAACAGTGTTTTGTTTTTTTTGAGTTTCAGCACATCTGCTGTCTCGCCATATCGCTCCACGTTTTGGAGTGCAGACGTCTAATTTCATCTCGTCGCGAGTAGTAATACGGCTCAAAGTCAAACGTTGCCTATCTGAAACTCGTCCCTTATCATACTTGTAGATGTTCTGTGTACTTAAAGTGTTGGATTTACTCATAGGCGAAAACGTTAATTGCCAGTTGACTGACAGCTGGAAAACATAGGGATTTCATGCTGGGGCAACGGTAATTGTTTTCAGATTTGTTTTAGAGTGTCTCTTTGATCAAATTTGCGAGAGAGCGAGTGAGAGCGAAGGAAAGAAGGAGAGGGAGCCAGACACTACTCATGGGGCCCATTAGGAAATTGCCAGTAAGCAAAGTTGCAAATAAGCTGTCACACAGTACAAATGAGATTACCTTTCCAATGTGCCCTGGAACCTGCACACCGGGGGATGCAGAACCAGTCACGGCAAAACAAGGCACAATCGTCTGATTTATCTCAGCGCTTGATCTTCTGGTGGTGTTCTTTCTGCCTCTGTTTTTCATGCATGGTGTGCAAAACAGTTTACAGAGCGCTTGCAGCACAAGTTAATCAGTTGTAGACAACCTCTGAAGCGAGTCGACGGTGTTTCAAGTCAGGGATTTCACTTATAGTCATCAGCGCTGAATTTATACGCATACAGAGAGACTTAGTTGCATATTTCTGTCTAAACCATTTACATTTACTGCCCCTGCTTTTCACCTCTTGATCAGTTTGTTGATGAATTGATGATTTATTTTCATCTGATGAGGAGATCTGAAAGTGTCTCTTGGACTGTGCCCCAGGGTTTGATTATTATATATATATATATAATATATATATAATATATAATAAATATATAATCAATATTTATATATATATATATATATATATATATATATATATATATATATATATATATATATATATATATATATATATATATAATAGAAATCTGTTTTTTAAATGAAGAGATTTAATCTTTCTATTTTGAAAGGTCACAATAAAACCTTTTTACCAAATTTTTTTAATTGATATTTTTTAAATGCATTTTCTTTATAGATTTGAATTGCTGCATGCAAAGTGCAAAAATGCATATAAAATAAATCATTTGTTTTAATATTAGCTTACATTATCATAGTTGTATATGATGTAAATGTAAATGTATATACTTTCTTTCTCTATATATTTAGTTATAAAGTAAAAAATGTAATTACAAATAAAACCAAGATTATTGAGGTGTTTTGAAAGAAGATACTAATTCAGCCCTTTTCTTACAAATTTCATATTTAACTTAATGTATATGTCATTTCTTAATCATAATTAATTGTAAAATTGAATAGCCATTTTAACAGTGAACACCTATTATTTTCAATGTACAACTTTATATTAAAGCAATATTAAGTTTAAACAGAACCTAATGCATAAAACTGTATTCATTTATTAGTTTAGCAGGCACTATTTATATTTAAGTGACTTGAATGAGAATAATGAGGGCACTGCAAGCAGAAGTAATTAAATGCATGGAGTTGTTCTCACGTTAATATGACCTTGAACTTGAATTTGTCTGTCTGTGAAATACTGAAGTTGAACTCCACATCATGAATTCAAGTGTGAATATGTACGAGTATGAGTAAATATGATGAAGAGAAAGATAAGCGCCTTTAACTGTGCTTCTACTTTTTATATGCAAGAAATGTCAGGCCGCAAGTGTCTTTGCCTGACAATATTTCTCTTTCTAAAACACAAGGCTCAATCCAGTTGTGATGACTTATGATCTTCTTTATGGTAACGATGGGATGCCAATCAACATCCAAAATAGAAACTATGCCGATTTCATTGAATTCCCTGAATTTACAGTATGTGGGGTATATTTTGCGGTGAGACTTCGCTTTCTTGACTCAAAGTTTTATTGTGGTACAACGCAAGTCTATTTTCATTTTACCGAAACGGCATTTCTGTAGACAACCAGGAGACCCTCATTAAATTCCCGCCCAATGTATGATTCTGTCACACCCACAAAACCCCTCTAGTTGCACTGAACCCGTTCTATGGCTTGATCTTGTTTGTCTTTTGTAAGACCCAAAATTACTACATTTAAACTATTCTGGCGAAAGTGTGGATGAACCATGCTATTCAGATGACGATGAGGTTTATCTCAAACTGTTACCTTTAGAGTGTGCGGACACCACTGTCATCATCATTCAAAACTATTGTGGTACATTCCCTAGCGCACAGAAATAAAAATGCAGAACCGGAGCACTGCTATGATATTTGCATCGACAGCTGAACATGCAAACTTTCAGATTTGAATGCAAACTGCAGCGTGTGGTTGAGTGTTGGCGGGAGCTGAAGGGCAGGCCGCGTCTGAGAGAGTCAAGCGCCCTGTTGAGTGGATTAGACTAAACAGATCATAGTCTTATCAATGAGGTATATTACGTACACAGGTCTGGATTACTATTATTCTGGCTGATGAGTGAGCATGCTACTCTCCCTTAGAAATGCATTGACAATTCTAAAGAATCTAAATGAAATTTTAATGAGATTTTAATGAGACTTGTCTTATTATCCAAATGATATTTCAGAATATATTCCACCAGTATTGCTGAGGAAGAAATATAGAGTTCATTGGCCCATTGGGGCATGTTGTCACACAGCATGGGGTAAGTTGTCACAATGGGAACCTGCCGTTAAACAGTCAAGTATAGGTTTCCAGAGCATGTTTAAAAGTTTAAATAAATACATGAAACGTGTAAAACGGGTAAAAAGTAATACAGAAACACATTAATTTGTTGTTGTTGTTTTGCCAGCAAATATTGTGATTAATAAATGTCATTTTATTACAAGAGTCAACTTACTGATCAATCAAACTGAAAATAATTCTGTTAATTTTAACTTTTTATATTGTTGACCCCAGCCGTCAAGGAACTTTTCAGCCCAACATAAAAATTGACTCCATTTAAAGTTTGGCATGTCATTTACTCACCAATTGATCCTCTGTAGTGTTTGGGTGCCGTCAGAATAAGGGCCTAGACAGCTGGTAGAAAATAAAACCACACCCCGTTGTCCTCTTACATCAAAATCCACCAATATATTTGTTTGGAACTGTTTTGTACTATTTTTGTTTGTAAACCATGTTTGATCGGTTCATATTTCCATCCTGAATCAGACAAGATTATATGTTCACTGGAGAATGCAATATTATGGATAGAGACTCACATTCTAGTGTGAGGTTAAAACTGATTGATTTGTTTATTAGAAATATGCATGCTGATTAGTTATTGACTGTTTAGATGCTTTTATCAGCTGTTTGAACTCTCACTCTGACAGCACCCATTAACTGCAGAGGGCCCTTTAATGTTGTTCAGATGAAGAAACAAACTCATCTACATCTTCGATGACCTTAGGGTGAGTAAATTTGAGCAAATTTGCATTTTTTTTGTGATTTAGCCTTTTCTTTGAATGCATGTCAATTCAGAGTTTAGGCTAAAATAATAAATATGAAAATACTGAAACTTTTGTTTGCTGCATAGACTTATTCCGCATCTAGAATTATTCTAGTTTAGGAATACTTAAAATGTATATAATTGGACTTCTCAATTAAAATATTATAGTTACTAAATATAGTTCTTGTGACAACTTCCCTGTGCAATATCTAGCCTGGCTTTCTCTTACTCAACTCACTGCTTACACTAACATATTTCAGTGAATTACATCTCGCATTCTCCCTTCTATAGCTTTTACAGTAAATTGCTCCACAGAATGTCATTCAGATCACAGCTGGTGGAATGAATCAAATTAGAAAAATTTCATTTTCATTATTTGTAACATTGATTGCTTAAATTTTAAGATTGTAGCCGACACAAAGAGGACAGTGTCCATGCCTTAATAAGCAGTCATGCAACCTATAATGCATAATCCCAGTTATTACACTGTTTGCACAATAAGGCAAATACAGCCCTTGTGAGGAAGAGATATTGCCTGAGTGCTGGCTGAGACTGCCATACATGGGCAAATTTCAGTGACTCTGTGTTTAAGTGTGTGTGTGTGCTGCGGGCTGGAATTTCGCCTTCTGACGTCACTGCCTGTTACTCTCCCAGATTTGGGAAAAAGAAGTTTCACTTTAAGTGGGGATTTGAAACTCTGTGATTCTTAGAAAGCGAGGTAAGAGAACTATTAAATCTTTCGAGGGGCGGCTCCACGCGCGGAAACGCCGATCTTAGGCCTGGGATCACGCAGCGTTGTTTCTGCTCTGGAGCTCTACAGCTTGAACTATATTTGACAGTATGTGCTTCTGTGAGAGATTCGTGCCGTGCCATTGAAATGGAGGGCGTGGGATTGCTAGAAAGAAGGGGGGCGAACTTCGTTTCGTGAATTTACCTCGCAGCCGAAACATTTGAGCGAACATATATAAGGTGTCGGCGCACTTTGATTACGATTAGTAAATACTTGTTGCATATGAACTTCTGAAACGGATCGTGTTGTTATTCCGAAGCATTGTTTTTCTGTTGTCTTTCTTTTGAAGAATGCGGAAGTAAATAGGCTTGTAGTGCCTAGAGACGTGGCTTCTGCTTACAAGAGCAAAAAGATATGAAATATTAGTGCTGGCCATTTGTTTGCGATGTTGAATTCATGCTTTACAGCTTATACCGCAGTTTAGCTCTTCATTGTGTGTACTGTGTAGTCTACTTGTTTACCGGTTAATACAGGGAATGCATACTTGTTACATTGACTTGTGATCTTTTCATAAAGGCAGGTACATTTATGTAGCTCTGGGACTGGGAGGTAGGAAATGTTTTGCCTTATGCAGATGCTTTTTACATTTATTCAGTGTATACATTAATAATTGAAACCACATTTGATTACTTAAAATATTTATTTAAAATGTCAGTCTCATTTAAATCTATAAAAAGGTGATTTGTAAATGAAAATGTTTTTTAAATAAAATCTAATGAAATGCAACATGGAACACATATTCATGAGATTTATATATATATATATAGAGATGATAATCCATGTCTCAAGAAAGTGTAATATGTATTTTACACTCATATTGCCACCATCAAAACCATAGCATTGAAAGCTCAGGTAATTTGAGTGCTGGCTGAAGCAGAAATACACTTGATGGTTAGAACATTCTAGATAATTTGAGCCTGTTGCATCTACTTTTAAACCACAATGTGGAGGCGGTTAAGATGTGCTCTGTATTGACAGTTTTTAGACAATCTTGTGGCTCAAAGTTGAATATGCAATTTGTTTTGAGCTGTGAGCTTTATAGCTGCCTATTGAAATCAGACATCAGCTAACCAACTCTACAGTGATAATATGGTTTGTTTTGTCAGCGTGGCTCTGTCATTCCTGCATTTAATTGCTGAAATGGAATGTGTTTCTATTTACTATTGAAAGTAAATGCTTTTTTTTTTTTAAACAATGATTATCTTTTGGTAAAGCATCCAATCCAATGATGTAATCTAAACATTTAGTCCAATGTTAGAGTCTGTTCTCTATTGTGTGTGCAGCTAATAGTAAGAACACAATTCATCTCCCCTGAAACACATTTTGTCTTCAGAAAAGCAAATATCTCCATTTCAAGTCAGCCAAAATGTCTAGAATACAGACATTGTTCATCTTAGAAGTAACTAAGTGCTAAAATATTTATCTGTTTCCTTACAAAGACGACATTCAGAATTCAGATTTTCTATGAGTCTCTAATCAATAACATCAAGGCCTCTCAGCAATCAAACTGAATATCTTTGCCACCCCCCGTCCCCAGCCTCTCCAAAAACTTTTAACTCCAAACTACATCTCATCCAACAGCAGGAATTAAAAAAAGAGGACATGTCTGACAGGCTAGTGATGCTCAAGTTAAAAGATGAATCCTTCCTTTGAGCCTGTTCTTCCATGCTCACTCCTTTGACTATCGTTTTGCCATTAGCACAGACTTTTTTTTATGAATATTTACTTTGTACCGTATATTACTGTAGGTTACTGTTGGATCAAAAAGTGTTGTGCCTCTTTTCTGTTGCTATGGAGAATCTGTGATCAGGTGCTGTCTGGAACAAGAGTGACAACTGAAAGTTAAAAATACACAAAGAAAACAATTATACTGCACATATAATATGGATTAATACAATTCAGTCCACCAGTTGAATCAAGTCCACTGACACTGCAATAACTGTGACTAAATTATTTTTAATGTATGTACAATCTAATAATTTTGCATAATTTTAGCTAATATTTTTAATAGCTAACATTTACAAGTAGCGCCACTCTACAGTTATGATCAGAAAGACATTTAGAATGTTAAAAAGGGTTCTATTTTAAATAAATACTGTATATTTGAACTTTCTATTCTTCAAAGAAACCAGAAAGAAAAAAGTAGCACATCTTTCAAATAAATATTAAGCAACATTTATAATAAAAAATGTTCCTGGGCACAAAATCATCATATTTGAATTATTTCTGAGAAATGTGACGCTGAAGACTTTATGTATTTACTTTAAGCAATGGCTGCTGAAAATTCAGCTGTTTGTGTCACAAAAAAAATCTATCTATTTTTACATTCAGTTGACTGTTTCTGTAACTTAGCCCTCACATATTTAATATTTAATAACACAATTAATTTAGTTTTAACATCTTAAAATGATTATCCATATGTAATACAAATAACATTTCATAGTACAAATTGTCATGCCAAATTTTACTTTTAAAATGATTACTTTATTGCCAGTCATTTCTGGCTTATAAGTATCGGACATAATTCTATATTGATTTATCTCTTTTTCTTTTTTTTTTTGATATTTTTGTTTGTACAGCACAAATAACTGAAATAACTAGCCATATGGTCTCTGAAAAATCAGCTATTTTAACCATTTTAACCAAATTTTAACTGTTTTACAAAAGCAATATTCCAATCCTGCATTTCAGCACGGCTGTGATTACCTACGGCCTTGTGCCTACAGCCGAATGAGATTTGATTTTGCCTAAATTAGTCTGACATTAATGCATTCCATCTGAAACTCACGTATGCTGAATTTGCTCGAAGGACAAGTTTTAAACACAGCTGTAATTTGCGATGTGTTTCAGTATTGGATGACAAATTCAGTAGTCTGATAAAACAGCAGCACCTTGGCTCTATTTTTCACTGTTGCACCCCAATTTCCAAGAGTTAGCGAGGACGGATTTGTGTAGTTAAAGTACACACAGGAAACAGACATGCAGGATGAAAGGTGGATGAATGAGCGTACAGTGACTCTGTCCTTTAGGATGTGGTGTGGAACAGGCTCTGGACCGCGAGACGGATGATGCAGCGGCCACTCGTGCGGTTATGATTTGCAGCAGACTTCTGCTCATTTCTCACTGCACTCATTGACACAGCAGTATAAGGAACGCTGCCCGACTTAAGGTTCAGCTGCACTGTGACTTTGATCTCCCTCTGAACTCTGGGTAATCAAGCTTCTTCACATTCCCTTCAGATGCTCCCAAGGAGAAAGACAGATTGCCACATTAGCATACAAGGCTAAGAAGACACCTACAGCCGTAAAAAGGACACTCAGTAGCCGGTGATAGAAAGAGGAAGGAGCGAGCAGATAAGAGGAAGGACAGCTGAGATGTGTTCACACGCATTTAGAAACATGAGCGTTGTATGCTTATTACCACGGCCGGACAGGCCTTCTCGATTTATGTGGCTTAAACGATGTCCTCTTGTCCTAGTTGTGACTGATGAATTTCGTAGCACTATCTTTCTTGTTTTCCAGGACCTTCAACTTTCCTTTGGTCCACTGTCTGTTGATTTCCAAATAAGAATGTATTGCCTGTATCCACCCTTTTGTAGTCCTCTTAGTCACAGCAGGTATTACCTTGACTCCAGGTAAGGGTTTTGTCTTTTGGAAAAGTCTTTTATTAATGTTTGTGATTTGGACTGGAGTCATTATCAGTACTAGTCAGTTGGGCTTCATGATATTGGGGAAAAAAACTGACATTGCGATGCATGTGGAAAAAATACAGGAATTTTTGAATGGCTATATTTAGAAATAATTAATACATGTAGTTAATATGGGTGATTTCGTCAACTTTTTTATACCAACACTAACCTTTTTCAGTAAGCTAAAGCGATAAACCATTGAACTCTGTTCTACTGTTCATTTATACGCATGTCTCAAAACAGCTCGATTAAATAAACTGAGCTGTTAAACTATATGTGAATAAAAATCCATCTGAAAATGGGGGTGGTAATCGTTTGGTACCTTCCGATTCGATTCGTATTGATTCTTGGTACCACATTTTTATAAAAAATTGATTCTTGAATTTTCGATTTTTAATCATAAGTCATGATTTTTCATAAAATAATCAAACACAACGGTATTCTGATACAAAAACACACCAGTCTGTATTATGTGCAGTCCTAACTCAACAACTTGTTTCCTCTGTGTAACCCTATAATGCCTAAGATTTGGAAAGTATCACATGTACGCGGTTCATAAACAATATATATGCATACAGTGCTGCTGACACAGAACAACATAGACTATGTTGTTCACATATTTGATACCTTCCAAAATGGCGCTATAGAGTGATGCGGAGGAGACACTTTATCAGCTAGTTCAGGTGTGTTTGAAATCTGTAGGACGGTAGCTCTTCAGGAGCAGGGTTGGAGACCACTGATATATATCAATATATTGCAATAAGCATAGGGTTGGGTATTGATTGTGTATTTTATGATACCGGTGCCATTCAAATGCTATTGCCCCACTATAAAAATCCTAGAGATGGCCCTGTTTCTTGTGTACATTCCGGAGAACCAGAACAAATATTTAAACCAATCGCTCAATCATTTAAGAGGGACTGAAATGAGGCACCGAAATCTGCGTTCTGATTCGGTTCGGTGCATACCCGTTCCATAGGTACCATATTGGCACCAGGTTTCGGTACCAACCCTAAATAAGCATTGTGCTTTGATACTTTTAATATAAAACAAATTCTCAGATTTCAAATTCTCTCTATTGTATTGCAGTATTCAAACAATAAATGCCATTTTGGCACTGTTTAATGTGGAGTGACAGATTGCTATAGCGCCTCAACAGACGCCGCAGTGCAAGGCGCACATGAACTGATCAACTCCTCCACATTAATACCAGTTTCAGCACCAAAATAACCATGACTAAACATCTGAAGGTAAGTTAAAAGAATGACTACAACTCTACTTAAGACATGTCTAAAAGTTTGTA
The DNA here is from genome assembly GCF_023724105.1 of Carassius gibelio. NCBI lineage: Eukaryota > Metazoa > Chordata > Actinopteri > Cypriniformes > Cyprinidae > Carassius > Carassius gibelio. Next base: position 14,800,997 of record NC_068401.1, on the reverse strand, counting down.
TACAAAATTAAATACAGGTTATTTGCATTTTGTAGGTCAGACTTCTGTTAGTCAACTAAGCAGGCAGATGCTGATTATCTCAAATGACCCTATATTGCCTGAAGTATCAGTCTGTCACTATATTGTATCAGCATGGAATCACATCACATTTTAGAAAGGGATACATCATGAAAATATGCAAGTTATGTGCTCAGTTGTGGGTTGGGGCGGCCAGCGCTCCTCTGAGGGAGTGCAGGGCCAGAGTTAATTAGGCATCCTTAATCACCTGAAGTCACTCTCTCTGACACCGTTTAACCCCCTTGTAAATGGGTTATTATTACTTCTAAAATCCCCTCTGTGGATTCAGGCATGAAAGGGCTATTTTAGCTCCGCTAAGTGAATCCCTGTCAAAAATGCACAAGAACCTTTCCCCCCTCCAGTAATAAAGAGATCCCAGCCTCTGTTCTAACCATCATCTGATTTGTGTGGAAGTAGCAAAGACTTCTGTTTTGTATAAACAATTCTCAAGATTAGACATTCAGGGCCTGAATATGCTTTAATTACATTTGCTATCTTTATGATTAGAATATCACGGAGCTCTGCTCTTTACGGGAGGCAATCAGTGAGATTAATTTCACCATTTGAGGAATACATGCTGTGTTTATTCGTCTATGAATGTATGTTTTTGTGACTTTCAATTTAAGCTCTGCAGACGATGCTGTACGGTTGGAAACATCTGGACACGAGTGACCAGAAGCCAATTACGTGTTAATGTGTTGACTGCTTTATATAGGGCCAAATCTGGTCCTGTCTTGTTGTACTGTACCTTATTAACCGAACTCTCAACTACAGCTTATCAGCAGAAGAAAAAATGAGTCAACATTCTCAGAAAACACTCTGCTCTTTTAAACAGGATGCTGTATTTTCCCAAATAGCTGATAATTATAATGATCATCACACTAGATGGAATGCAGCTTTACTCACAGGTCTAATAATGATCCCTTTCAGAAAACGAAGTACCGTTTTGTACAGGAAAATGGGGTTTTGATGTGAAACAGATACCCTGTTTTTAGGCTTCGAGTGTAGCAGTACCGCTTCGCTGATGTGGATGGAGCACTTGAGGCTCTCGGGCTTTATCACAGTCTGCAGTTGTACGTTTAATATAGGCCTTCACATGCGTAACTGATCATGTCTGTGCACTCATTCTGTACCACTATATGCACTTCAGTGTGCTTATATTTTGTGAGTTTTCATGCGCTTGGGTGAGTATTGAACTGTATTAAGGTTGATCTCTTGCTTACAGAAAGCTATTGTGTCACAGGAGGATGTTCTCAAAAGGTGATAAAGGAATACGGGTGATTTGCTTTTGTTTTATGAAAAGCAATAGAAATAGACTTCCTCAGTGCTCCAATTGATTGAGCGCCACCCTGATTTCCATGTTTGGTCAGTCCCTGCAGTCTGTTCTGTGAAAGAATGGAGAACAACCATTCTATTCCGTTGCTCAGAGTGCAGACAAAACAAAAGAGGGATTCCATGCGGACGTACAGTATCTAAAAGGGATAGTTTATCACTTACTCACCTTCATTTCACAAAAAGAAAAGTTTTTTTGTTGACTTAACAAGAAAAATCTGTCATATTTTGACACAAAGTCTAAGGCCGTATCATACACCCACCGCAAAGCAGTGCAAGTGTTTTTGCTAGTGTCCTGACGTAGTTCTCATTTTTCTGGCCTGTGCCACGTTTAAATAGCAAATGCATTTGTGCCAATTTGTGCACCCATTAGGCATGCTGGTCTAAAAAAGAGGTGTGTTCAGGCGCACTGTTTGCATGTTACTATTTGGAAGAACTCAAAATAGACTGTCATAGACCAACTCAAAACTTGCGCAATATTTTTTCTTTAGGGGTGCTCTGATCACGATCGGCCGATCGTTATGCGCATCTCCTCAGTAAAGCCGGTTCTCTAATCAGCAGTTAATTCCATCAGGTGCATGATTTCACATAGAGAAGCTGTTACTACACAGAGCCGTTGTTAACAGAGAAGATGCACAAATCCACTTCATTTTCAGCGTTTTTTGGTGCATCTTCTCTATTAACAATGGCTCTGTGTAGTAACAGCTGCTCTATGTGAAACCACGCACCTGATGCAATTAACACTGATTAGATAACCGGCTTTACTGACGAGATGCGCATTAATGATCGGCCGATCGTGATCGGAGCACCCCTACTTTTCTTTGTCATTTAACGTACATGCTGCTTATTATACAAACAGGGACGCACCGTGGCACACATTCATGCCAAATATTAAAAATTAAAAGATTTCAATGTAAAATAATATTATTGTGTAGACTACATAAATATAAAAATCCCTACATGTCATAATGGATAGTCATCGCATGTATCTTAATTAGCCTACCGAGCAGCTCCGTTTTCTCTCTGGAGATGCGTTCTTGTCTTTGCGCTTGCAAATTCCACCATGAAAATAGCAAATACGCCATGCTGCGAGCACAACTGGCTCTAAAAGGGAATGGGAGATGACACTCTGAATGGTTTATTACATGTTACTCCCAAAAAACACCCATTACATATTAAAAGATTATGGACAACCAGTTAAGACCATGCGCCGGGCGCGCCATCCATTTTCCTGTCGTTAAACTAGCAAAAGTGGATTCGGACATGCACTGAGAACACCTGCGCTGTGCACTCTAGACCATGCACTTAGATCGTTAAAATAGGACCCTAAATGTTTTCCAATAATTATAATAATAACAGTATTATCATAGTTATTATAATTATTATTATAACAGCATTCCCACAACCCTAGACTTGATTTGTCGGATGGATGGAGAGATTAATAGATGATAGATGAATACTGTCCGTTTGATATAATTATTTAATAAAAACTACTTTTATTTATATATTGATTGATTGATTGATTGCATTGGAAAAATGTCATCGAAATTATGTAACAAAGTGGATGATTGGTTAAACTGTTAGTTTGCCAGAAAGCACAAAAAGCTGTTAAGAAGTACACTGAAAAAAAAAATTATTTAAAGATGTTAATGAAACAAAGATTTTTGGATTTTATTTTTAGAGATTGTTTGTGTATTTAGTTTTTACTTCAAAATATTACATTTACGGTTATACATTTACATTTAATTACACTTAATAATCAATGTGTTTACCATTTCATTGTAATCATTTGTGAAAGTTTCTAAGTAAATACAATACACATTTTTTTTCAAGCTTGTTGTCTTTAAGCCTCTTGTAATATTCTGAAGCTTTTTGTATGGATCAGACTCAGTGTTTCACTTAATATAGTCAAATGTAAAGACAACATTTTTATTCGTTGAACATTCATGTATTTGTGTACGGTTACTTGATAAATGTATGATAATTTCTACCCTTGATTTGGGTTGGTATACATTGATAAAATGAGTGTATTAGAATAAATGTAATTTCTAGTGTTTTTGTGTGGGTCAGTGGCATAGCGCTGTCTGAGGGTCTTTGTTGTCCTCTCTGTAGACATTCGATAGTACCTTTATTTACTGTGGTTTGTTTTATTCTTACAGAACATTTGTGAGTATGCTTGCCCCCCTCTCAAAAAACTCCCAGCAATTACCATTGTTATTCTGCAAATGGTACGGACCACAGACTTGGCTTCTATGTGCCTCTGGCTAGTGAAAAAGAGTGGCATTCCAGACCAAAAAAAGCAAGCCGAATAAAAATTTGCCCCCAATCTTTCGCCTATTTTCATTTCCATATTTGGAAATGTTTACCTCCTCATGACTCCACAGTGCAGCAGGAAGAAGCACTATGAGCCATTTTAACAGCATAAGGGCCTGGCTGTGGGTCTTCTCTAGTCCATAGACACACGGGATGCTGTAAGTATCCTCTTCTCTTCTCTTCTCTTCTATTCTTTAGAAGTCGTGGATGTGTTTGGACATGTTAACCTTGCTGCAATCCTGTGGCACATTGCTCTACCCTTTTATAACTGCAGTTGTGCTGTTCACAGCTGAAGTATATAGTTTAAAACAAGTCATTTTTAGTCAGTTATACACAGGCTGCTGTTTATGGCCTTCATTTTCTTGAGTGAATTGTTGGTAGGAGCTACCTGACATTTTCCTGGAGGTTTTGAATTTCTTTGTATTTGTTCAATCATACAATGATTTGTACAGCTGATATAGAGCCGTACAATTAATCTAAAATGGCTTGTACTTTGCACAACGTGTGTCTGGGCTATATTTTAATCTGTGAGTTTAAAGAACAGCCTTCAGTAGGTTTAGAAACAATTCCTCAGTCTGTATACATGTACATGTCCTTCCTATACGGTCGACAAAGGCTGGATTTTTATTGAAATGGAAATTAAGGTATTTCTTGGCGATGTGTACTCTTTATTTTTTCTCAGAGATGGCTTTGCTTGTCAGGTATGTGACTCTTTTCTTTGCTTGGTAATATTTGCTGAGGAGATATGTTTGTGGAATGTGTTACTCATGGTGTGAAGAACTACTGACAAGTATGTCGAGCTATATTGCCTTTAAAGGAAAACTTTCAAATGCACAAATATGCGGTTGCGGGACAGTTTATTTGTATTAAGCAGGAATGAATTTGTTCAGGGCAGGGCAGTGTGTTTCTTCAACCACATTCTATAGGTCACTATTATGTTGGGGTCTCAAACTCTGACTTCCCGGGGACTGATAGCCAGCCAGGTGCCTTTGTCCAACAGGGCCCAGTGGAGCAGAACAAATAAAGGTGTTTTAACAATTGTGAATTTGAACTAAATATAGTTATTATGCATGGACAGAGGGTTTCTTTTCTGAGTTGGGTGTCTCATCTCCCTCATGCCTAAACTTCTGCTCTGCGTGTTTAGTGGAGTAATGACGCATGAGATTGTAATTCCTTCCTTGAGAGCTATATTTTTTTGTTAAAATACATTGTATGGGTCAAAATTATAGATTTTTCTTTTATGCCAAAAATCTGGATATTAATTAAAGATCATGTTCCATGAAGATATTTTAAAAACTTATACTGAATATATATATATATATATATATATATATATATATATATATATATATATATATATATATATATATATATTAAATCTTAATCTTGTATTAGTAATATGCATTGCTAAAGTCTTCGTTTGGCCAACTTTTAAAACAATTTTTGCACCCTCAGATTCCAGATTTTCAAATAGCTTTATCTCCACAATAGCCAAATATTGTCCTATCCTAACAGACCATACATCATTGGAAAGCTTATATATTCAGCTTTCAGCAGATTTGACCCTTATGACTGGTTTTCTGGTTCAGGGTCACATATAAAAACATAAAACATAAAATATGGTGGTTTTCCCAACCCATTTTTTTCAAAAGTGGTTAAATTATGGAATTTAGAAGGGTTTTTCAATTATTTTCCTTGCAGGGAGGAGAATAACTTGTGCCAAAATGTTGGGTTATCTTTCTTTGGTCCATGGTGTTTGTAAAAAAAAAAGAAAAAAAAATGAAGCATAGCTCAGTCAACACATCTGAAATAGTACATACAGAGTCTTACCAGTTTTATGCCTTACCCTCTGGAATTTTACCATAAGTAGGTAAGTAGATCTAACTGTAGTTATTTAATAGGAATGTCTTTAGTCTAAGTAAACTACATTCCTCCACCTTTATTCTTGACCGCTAGTAAACCAACAGTTTAGCTGTTTACACCTTCACTTTCCTCTGGTACCATGGCAGTGGCAGGGAAAGGTAGACCTTAATGGGATTTTCCATAGCCGTGAGGTGCGATATACTCGACTTTAATGATAGAACGGTGTGATAATCTCATTACTTTTCGCTCAACAGTACTGAAGGGTCTTCATATCTAGTGCTGGTTGGCTTCAGGCAAAGTTTACTGTAAACTCTTCAGCACTTGTCTTAATTCAGTTTGGAGTCAGTGCAAACAGCAGCTGGAGCACTTAGCATCAGTCAAAACATTTCTCTATTCATGAAACATCGCTCTGTTTTATGTGAACAAACAAAGTCTTTGTGAACTTTTGTTTTATTTAATCATCCCCCAAATGTGTGATGACTCATCTTGTTAGGTGATAGTTAACTCTTGAATTTTGTTTTCAATTAATCAGAGGGCAGTAACAAGTGCTTTCATTAAACGGCATGTTGGATTGTTAACTTTTCCTTTTAAAAGGCCAGGGGATTTGTTTTGAAAGAAGACCCGAACCTCCCTCGTAATGAACTGTCTTGTTGCTTAGCTCTTATATTACGAGAAATGAATAATTTTTCTTTTGTGACACACTGAAATACGGTAACACCGCCGTTAGAATCCTCCACCTCGTCTTTAGAAACTGGATTAAGATTCGAATCAATGTGCACTCGCTTCCCAGCGCTGGCCTTTGTTTCCTAACATACTCTTCTCTCCAGTTTGCAAAATTTCTGGTGTTTGTTTCCATATAGCGTTGTCAGTCTGAGAGAATATCCTGACAACATAGAAACGTCAGGATTGATTAACGAGAGCAATTAGAGGCCTGGGCAGATTGCAAGAAAGTGAAGGTAAATAAGTGGATGATTATCTGTTTATAAAAAGATTCACACTGAGGCTTTGATTGCGTTCTATTTTTACATGCAGTTCCTCTGAGTTTTATGATTAAAGGTTAAGACCTCTTTAATGAACGCATCGGCAGGATACTTCAAACATTTCTTTAACCGTTTTCTTTACGGTAAAGCCAGTATTCTTATTTTTTTTTTGGGGGTCAATGAAATATGCCTACAATTTTTGGAGTTAGAATTTCACAGTTTATTACATGAGAATATATTCAGGTTTTAAGAATCAGATTAATATAAATGATGAGTTAAAGGAATAATCAGATGAAATTTGGCAATGTTTTATTATTTTGGAGGTTATACATATTGTGATAGTTTGGAAATGAAAAGACCAGTCTGGTGCTTAAAGTTTAAAACTTTGTTGGTTTTGAAAATAGCATCTTTAAAACAACCTTAAATACAATGAATTTGCTGAAGCAACTATGCCATTTGAGCCGTTTTCAACATGCCTTTTAGCTCCATTTTATTTTATTTTATTTTATTTTATTTTAGAGCTTTGGTTTGTGCTTTCAGTACATGGTTAAATCAAGATAACATATGGCCTCTTGTGGCCTATTTACTTTTCCGGCATTATTTTTAATTGAACTGCATTTGCTTTATATCATGCGTGTTTTGGATTTTTTTATATTTAATGCCTACTTTATGGGACTATGCAGAAAGCAAAAGTACGTAATCACAGATTTTGAGCTTTGAAAGACTATGAGCCCATTAGCACTTTTGAATCTGTCATAGAGCCACACAGTCTTTAGGTCAGATTAAAATGCTAATATCAAACAGTAATGTCATCATTATGTCCCCTCGCTGCAAAGGCACAGTTTTGCGATCTGCCAAAAAAGGCATTATCCTCCGCCTCTGGGGGCTCAGCCTCAGCCCTGTTCTTTTGGTATCAGAGGTCACTGGCAGATTAATTTCTTCTGACGCACACTGTAAGTTAATGGAGCCCGGCTCAAAAGGTTGCATGTGCCAGACTAACAGATGCCATTTCACTAGTCCTGTTATTTTGTAATGAGGCTTGTTGGCTTAAAAACAGAGCAATCCAAAAGCCTAGATCGTAGCCCCAGAGGAGAGGTAGATGTTGGCCTGTTAAATGATAGCTTGCTGAGAGATGCAGCTAGAGCAGCAGATATTTGTTTCTGCACCAGCACCGTGCCAGCCATTCCTGTGCCTCATTGGCTTTAGGATGGATCAGCGGGTATGGGCCCATTTCTGGAAAACATTTTCAGGCTTAAATCATGAATATGGAGCTTTTTAGAGCTAAACAAAGTGGCAAATTCTCTGCTTTGGACGTAGCTGTGGAAAAATTGGAGCTAACCAATATTTGTGTGTATCTTATTGCTTTTCAAGAGCTTAAACTGATAGCATAACAAATTATATTTGATTAAAGTAGCCAATGGCAGTGAATTAATTATACATTAATTAATTATTTTTAAAAAATCCAAATTTAAAACCATCCTTCTTCTTTAAAGCTGAATACCAGTGAAACATCATACATGTATTGAACTTCAAAATTGAGTGCATAATCAATAATAATGGGATAATAAAAAAATGCATTATTAAAACCTATTTTATTTTATAAAAGCTCCTTTTACCAGATAGTTTTAATTTCTGCCTTTAATACATGGTTAAAATAGGAAAAAACACTTAATTAATTTTATATTTAATTAAAGTGAACCCTGTCAACTAATCCATGAATCAATGAATTAATTATTTTTTTTATTAATTTTTGTCATCATAGAAATAAGATTGTTTTTGTTCCTAATTTTTATTTATTTATTTTCCCACATATATTCAACCAATATTCAGTCATGCACATTTTGACATAAGATCCGCTCCAGTGGCCGGTTTATTATCCAGTCATCTGTGGACTGGTTTCACAGTCAAGAAATGTTGTTTTGAATTTCTTTTCTTTTTTTTCTTTTTTTTTTTTTTTTTTTTTACATTGAGTGGTTTGCTTTATATATTTGGAAAAGGTATTTTCAGGTCATGTTCAGAAATGTAACATAAGAGTAGAATGAGTCATAAACTAAGTGTCTGCTGTCACTCTCCAATTGCAAAGTTAAAAGTTAACATTGTGTTTCCAAAAGTCTCTAATCTTTGGATTGATTTAAAAGCCTCTTAAAGTGCAATGCTAATAGAAAGTGTTATTATTACAAAGTACAATACAAAAAAGACTGGAGCCAGAAAGAAATTAGAAAGAGCTATAATGAGTTATTAAATAGAGGAGCAAAGTGTTCTGAGGTCTATAGAGAATAAAAATGACCCTTTTGAGTCGCCATTGCTGGCATTTTAAACTAATTCTCTATCCATTATTGGCTTGCCATTGAACTTGGTAGGGGTCTGTCTCGAGCGTAGTGAAGAAAAACGTGGAAAAGGGTTTATTGTCTTGTCAAATGAAAAAGGATACATTTTCTGAACTCATGCTAAGTTAAAACCTTTTCATTTCATTGACAATGTTCTCATCACACAAATGGAAATCCATGATCAATACTCTGTTAAAGGCTGTTTTTAAAATCTCCACAATTGGCAGCATAATCACAAGGAGCGTAAACAAAATCTGTTAATCATTATTAATTAATTAGGACCTATTGACTGCATTGAATCATTTGTCCTGCCCTGTAACTTGTGTGTAATGCATCTCCCCACTGCTTCTTTACAGAGGATGTGACTCTATGAAAACTACAAAATAAAGCCATAACATGAAAATAATCAGCCTTCTTGAATTCAGATTTCTTGAATCAATCTTTTTATTCTCGCACAATAAAACAAACTAATTTAGTAAGTAGCCATGTAATAAGATGAATAACATTCACCTGGTCATTGTCCTGAAACAAACCGCTTTGGGATAATAAAAGAGGTCCTGGGGCCTGTACCGTGAAGCTGGATTAGGTGGCTAGCAAGCTATGTTTCAGTTTAGTTTCCGCCAACCCTGGGTTTTAGGTACTATGAAAGTAGCTCAGCTTTAATCGGTGTTTGTTGCCATGGTATCTTACGCTGCATGGCTAACCTGCTCCGGGGCAGGTTATGTTCTGGATTCAAGATCTCAAACAGAAGGTGAACCAATCAGATGTGAGAGAAGTGACACATGTCTGACACAAAGTAACTCCAGTTTATCTTGCTCCAAATTAAAGGTCACTTATGCTTAAAAAAATAAATAAAGTAGAAGTCTGGCTTTAATGATAATAACTGAGTCATTTTATTATTTATATAATTATTGTGATTCATATTATTATTTATCTCTTACACGCAAGCAATTTTAGTTTAACAGTTATTATAAATTATTTTAAATAAATATTAATGTATACAGATCATGTAATGTAAATAAGCTGTAGTATCAAAAGATTGAACTATTTAAAAAATTACAAATCTGACCTTACATGTTCAAGTCTCTATCACTATATATTTTCAAATGTATAAACTAAGTTAACAAGTTCCACTTGTGACTACACTGATGGAGCAAGATCATTTATTTTATTAGTCCTCCTTCATTTTTCATATGACATTTAAATTTGTCATATTCTTCAATCTCTTAACCTTTAGCAAAACCTTTAACCTTTAGTCTTGAATCTCGCTGGGTCTCTCGGGAGAAGTAAATCAAACTTGCTTTGTGTTGCAAGGCTCGTGATTGGCTGTTCGCCAGTGATGTCACACATTAATGTGCATGCGCTCCACAAACTCAGGATCAAAGCCTGAATTGACAAAGAAAGTTGATGAACAGCATCATGGTACCAACAAAGCCGGATTGGAGAGGTTTGGTTTTGTCAACTCAGAACTAATCCTGTAACTCTGAATTTGTTCAGCTACCATCATGGTACAGGACCCTGGTCATGCTGTCATTTTGCTTTTGTTTTTTAAATAAATATATAAAAAAATGTATAAAAATTTCTGAACAAGGATACTTAAATTTGATCAAAAGTGAAAGTAAAGACATTTACAGTTTTGCAAAAGATTTCTACAGTATTTCTGTTTATGATAAAACATCACAGGAATAAATTGTATTTTAAAATATATTAAAATAGACCGTAAAAACAGTAAATAAAAAAATTATTTTAAATTGTAATAGTATTTCACAATTTCAATTTGCACTTTTAAAATTGTTTTTTTATCTTAGATAAAATAAATGCAGCCTTGATAAGCACATAAACAAACAAACAAAAAAAAAACTCTACAGATAAACCTTTGAATGGTGTTGTGTGTATCATAATATAGTTGGGTTAATGACATGGCATGGTGAATCTATTCATTTCTTTAAAAAAATATATTAAATATGCTATTTTTACTTGTTTAAAAATTTATTTATTTATTTGTATTATTGTGGATATTTGTAACTGGCGGTTATCTTTACTGGAAATGTAGTTACCTATGGTTATTAAATAGTCATTATGCCAGTTTTTGAACAATCCAGTGAATTCGATTAACAAATGAAAGGTACATTTAATTGAATTTTACTTTTAATCAAAAAATGTTTCTCTCTTTATTTGGAAGTTGATGGACACAACCCAAACATTTGTACCATTTCATGAAATTTGCGGCCAGTTGTATTGTAGAGATATACACACCTGCTGTGCGCTCTTACCACAAGAGGATGCAGAGTATAGTAGTTTGTGTTTAGCATTGACTCTTATGGAGACAAGAATGGCTCTTGGCTTCCTGGCTGGAGCAGGCAGGTCCTCTCTCTGACCACACTGGCCTCTGCACAGTGAACGTGTTCCCCTGCTCACGTGGCTCACAGCCGGGATTAATTGCCACCGAGCCCTCTGTGATTCAGGAATGCAATTACCTACTGACCCAAATCATCTACTTGGCAGGAAGTCCTTATCCCTCACACCGTGCTGCCAGCACCTGCCGGTAGACACTTCTCTATCCCCTGTCTCTCTTTATTTTTTCTCTCTCCCTCATCCTGCGTCACACAGCTGATGTCTGGCAAGGGATGCTGTCATCAAAAGCAGCTGTTTTTGGCAAAGCTATATGAGTGTTCATGGAACATCAGAATGTTACACAGTTGTACTAAACCAGTAAGCCATGGGACTCCACAGGATTTTATCACTTTTTTGTGTTTAATAACTTCAAAACATACCTATATATGATATTTGTATATCGGTGTGTATTCGAACAAGGCTCCTACATCCCAGTCAATTTGTTTCTTACACAAAAACTAAGTCTAATGAAATAGTGATATTTGAATGAATGACCCAAGTAAGGATTGCCATGTGATTCTGGGCTTCCCCCTGGAGACACGATTCATAAGTGTGATGTTTGTTCTCTGAGCTTCATAATCTAATTCATTCGGTCTCATAGCCTCTGATCCTCATTTACACTGATCAGAACATTTTGTCTTGAAACGATGTGGCTCGTTTCTGAATGTGCATTGGAGTCAAATGCAATTGCAGGCTTTGAGTTAGTGAGAATCGGCAGTTATTATTATTTAGTTTATCAAAAGGGAATTTTGCATGCACACATATGTCGTAATCACAAGTGTCTCACTTTCCAGGACCCTTCTGTGACCGCGTCAGTGGTCCTCATCTAGAACCTTTATAATGATTTCATATGGGTGAGTGAGAGTGGGAGTTTTCATTCAATAGATGTTCTCAAGCCGTTTCTTTTGTGCCATTGTGAAACAGAATAAAAGAGCTTTGGATAGAATCCTAGTTGTATCATCAGCGACGGCAAACAACAATCCTTCAGTTCTTTTAATGTTAATGAATGAACTAAAGCAAGACATTTCTACTGTATGTGCCCCACTCTTATCAAAGGCTGAGAAATTACCAGTGAACAAAAGCCATTCACTCATGTTCAGTCATTGTTGTTGTTTTCAAATCATTAGAATGCATTAAAAGCCGAACTGTGAATTAGAGCTTATTTAGTCTAATGGAGATTTATTTAGCTGAATGCTACATTTTATGTATTTTATATAAATCTTTTTGATTCAGGAAATCACTAATACCACAGCCTTGTAATATTGTACTGTTTTACATTTTAATTAACTTCCATTTAAAGATATATTTTACCCCCAAATATATCATCAGTAAAAAAAAAAAAAAAAAAAAAAAAAAATTAAATACACCAAAAATAGATCAGTGGAGGAGACACATGTCATTACTGTCTTTTCAAATGCCCATGTCTGTGTTTAATTTCCTTAATTATATTTCTAGTGCTATTTTTAAATGTTTATTTAAGCAATAATATGTCAATTATCTTATGTAGTCTTATGTCTTAAATCAGCAATTAAAAATGAATTGGTTCCAGGTATAAACAGTAGGCTAGTAGGTTTTTTAATTTTCATTTACCTAGTTCGCATGAAGCAAGCAAAATAAAACATTACTTAATAAATTTGAGGCACTGCAATTTCTGTATATAATATAATTTCATTATATTCGTGATATTATGAATTTATTTATTTATAGCTAGGCTGTTTTTTAAGCCTAGCCTAAAGTTGATTTAATAGTCTTCATAACAAATTTTAAGAAGATAAAAGTTAAGAAAAAATGGATTTAGCCTTTATATATAAATTCAAATAGCAAAATTATTTTCTTAACTTCTATTAGACTGCAGATCGAAATAAAATAATTCTTGATAATCTTTCAAATGAGAGAATCACTTATACTTTAGACTACTTTCTTCGACTGCAGAAAAAATGAAACCGTTTAAACTTAAACTTGCAGTGTTAACTCATGAATTAAAAGAAAGACAAGAAATAACTCTCAAAAAGAACAATCTCTATTTATCATGTAATCAAGAATGTTTTTTTGACAAAATTACAATATGAATGCTGAATGATGTTTGACAGTAAATGCGTCTCCACTGCATAGCAAGTAATTGAAATTCATCAATTTAATCTGACACCTTTTAATGCACCATATTTGAATATATGTGCAAATGCAAAAGAGAGGTATGGCCGAGGGGAATAAAAATGTTTTTCATTGTATATGCTGATTTTTGGGTGAGCTGTCCCTTTAATGTATTGTGCTGAAGTTACATCATATGAATTAAAAAAAACTTTTAGCTTTGTTTGCATGTTCATGTAATCTGTTTCTAATTTCTGTGCTTGGTCATACTGAGGCAAATGCAGCACCCCAGAGAAGGGAAGGAAAAGTAAGATTTCCAGTGTAGCCCAACACACCAAACGTGGACAGAAATAAAGACTGTATTACAGGCTATATTAGGGGCCATGGCTGTTCTCTGCCATTATAAGCCTAAACCCTGACAAACAGGATTAAGCACACCAAAAATACAAATTCTCATGGATAGAGTTTTATATTTTCAAAGAACTCCTAACTGACACATCATTGGATAGATCGGGATGATCCGAGGTATTCCAGCGAGAGCTAAGAAGGATCATACTGAATCCAAAGAGCTCAGCAGTAAAAGCCTTTTTTCCTGGGGTGCTTGCCTGTTCTGTTCTAAATTTTTGGCTAGAAAGAGATGCGAGAGGGTGAGATTACAGCTGTCCTGCAGCTCCGCATGGATGATGTTTGGGACCAGGGCTTCCTAGATCACTGCTCTTGATACTATACAGTAATATCCAGCCTAGGCCTGAAAGCTGGTCAGTTGCTTGTTATGGTTTAAGTTATATCATTGTCCTATTCAAGATAATGGAAAAAAGAAAGGGAGTGAAAACAAACAACAACAAAAGGTCAAACGAAGGGTTTAATGCATTGTCCTGCGGCATTAGTGTACTGAGGGTTTAAAAAAAAGATTGAAAGCATAGAGAGATGCCATTAAAAGGAGAGTCGAGTTGGGTGAAAATAATTTGTTGTGTATAGCAGCTAAAAGCATAAAAGCCTTGGTTGTACTCCACACATGTGCGTTTGTTTTCTCTTCTGGAAAAACATTGATGACTCATGGTGATGTTTTCTTTTACGCACTCGTTCTGTTTAAGAGTCTGAACTGCGGGTTCAAGATTCGCATGTCCCATGTACCAAAACAGTGGCAACCGTCGCTCACAGTCATCCGGATTTGGGACTTTTGGCGCTACTGGACAGGCTGGAATGTTAATGGTCAAAAGATGTTAACATAATCAGCTTTAAATAATACCGTCTTTGCACTGCGATGACAACACGGAAGCTGTTACTGAACCAAAAGATGTATTTATATCGGACTTGGTTTAATGCTGCCCATGCATGGTTGCATCTATATATAGTCTATGCTAGTTTGGATTGCCAATAATAATTAAAATATTAAAAATGATTAATTTAATATATATATATTTCTTTAGCTCATTTACAACAGTCTTTATTTATTAGTTATAACTACCACTACTTATGCTACTAAATAATGATAATAATAATAATAATAATAATAATAATAATAATAATAATAATAATAATAATAGACTTTAAAGGAGTTGGATAGTTGGTTTCCACAGCAGCGGTAAGAGATGCTGATATTGGTGTTAAAATGGCCATTTATGACAAAAAATATTTACACTATTATTTTGGCCAGGTTGTGAACAAAACAAAATTAAACAATAAGAAAAAAAGGAATAAAACAAAATGATTTATCAGTATCGCTTCACTAATATCCAAGATTTATACTGTTAGCGTATCAGTTGCAAAAATCTCAGCAATGTACTACCCATTTTTGACACTGTAAATTATAATGTCGCAGTGCATAAATTAGCTTTTCTTGTATTTTGTAAAACAAGTGATTGTCACTGTTAGCATCTTATTTTTTTATAATTTAGGCAAGATTTGTATCTAATTTTGATAATATTATTAGTAAACAAAGCAATATTGACCTATCAACATTGACCAGAATTGTAATATTGCCACATTCTTAATAGGTTTACTCCATATTAGATGAGGAAAATCATGTGTAAAGCCTGGGGTTTCATGTTTATGATCTCTTCAGTGCTCTTGCGCTGCTGTTGGGGCGCTGATGATGAACGCTAGTCATCAGACTGAAGCCGTGAGGGCTGTTGTCATATTTGGTGATTTAGTTCACGATTCAGCTTCATTAAGCCAATAAATGAGTTGTAGTGGTGTACGGAGAAAGTGTGTTTTGCAGCTGTAATGAATTCTCCTCTGGTTTGATCTTCTTTTTAAGGCTCCTTCAGAAATCACACAATGCTGATTTGGTGCTCAAAAATGTCAATGTTAAAAATGGTTGTGCGGCTTAATATTTGTAATTGTGATTTTTCTCTTCTTCTTCTGGATTCTTTGATCAAACAGAAGTTAATCTGCAATTAATTTATATAGAAATCATTTTACTTTTTTTTGATATCGTGAATAATTGATTTGATGCATAAAAAAAATTACTCAACCTGAACTTTTGAACTGTGGTGTGAAAACATTTGTTATTTTGTGTATAAAAGTAACATTTAATCATGCAAATATAGACTTGTTTTCGGTTTGGATTCCAGTTGAGCCATTTTTTTTTTTATTCCTTGTTATATCATTGTTTTATAAGTCTTGAGAGGGATGGTACTCTTTTGCTAAATACTAAGTTGAAGGCGGAGGGACACAGGAAGAGGGCTGGATTTTCAAATCCTCGTGCTGTTGGGCCAAATATGGAAGGAAAGTTTCTGGTAGCTGAAAATTGTAACTAAAATTCCTTGTTTTGTGGGCATTCCTGCATGCTCTTTAACTAGGATTGGACGGGTGGGTGGGGAGAGGGTGGGCTTACTCAACATCCTGAACACGCAAGCCAGAAAAACAACCACAAAAATGAGAGTTATGAGTTTATCCAGCTGTTTTAGCGTTTTATAAAAGTCCTTGTTGTGATCCACAATCCTACTTACCGGAGGGCAGTCCGTCATGTTAATGGCTGAGGCTGGTAGGATGTTTTATTGGATGGTGTGGAGTGAATTTGCATCATGTCGGAGTGTCCCATGAGGATGACAGATGCTGATTTGATAAATTGCATTATATACACCAGTCCCTTCCTGAAATCAATGGGGGACTACATAGAAAGTCCTGCCCCACGGTATAGCGCTGTGGGGTACAGTTAGTCCCCAATCTCTGCAAAACACAACACACACACACACCCACCTACCAGAACAGACTCTGGAATAGATCTCAGCCAAGCTATTCCTCAGGGTGTTCGCATCTGTGTGGTTATTGTTAAGGCAGAGCTCAAGCAGCCTACTTTGGAGAATATAATACAAAACAAGTGTAACCCCCTGTAGGCAGTAAGCTGGTACTTCTGACAGAGAGTAAATCAGGACTGCTTCGTATTGCGCTTATTATAAGCACAATTTTAATGATTTAGACACATTAAGTGCATCAGCGCTAAACCAATAGGCTAAATAAAAGCACTCGTCTCCCAAAGGCCTGCAACTTCAAAAGGATGTATCGTTAAATGTTTGTATGAATGATTTAAGTCTATGGCAAGATGAGAGACCGGCCAAGTCAGTGGCACATCAATCATTCACAACTTAACATACGCCTGTCCAACTGAGTTTGGCAAGGGAGAATATTCCCTGGAAACAATGAAATGGCCGGAAAGTGGAGCGAAAAGAATGGACAGATGTGGAAAATACACAGAAACGTGTAGGCAAAATTATGGGGAACGCGACTGAGAATTACAGAGGAGATAATGAGAGAAAAACACCGAATGGAAATTTGGAGGAAGTATAGGGAGTCGACGGTGAGTGCAGAAATAATTTAGGGATCCTCATACGAAATTTAAGTCCGCATTTTGGATTGTTTCTCGCCTCACTTTATCACAGATTTGGCTGCTTGCTTGCTTTCCTCATGCTTTGGATTCAGAATGGATTCTTGGTCATCTTCTTACTTAACAGCGTAAAGACAGTGCTAGATGGGTTAATGGCATAAGAATGTCTACCTAATCTAGCCATTTCTTGGTTTATTTATTTGTTCATTATGTTAACCAAATAATTTTATTCTGTTCTAATAAATTAATTTAGAAAATGTTCATGAATGGTTTTAATGTATTTTGGAGAAATTTACAAATTTGGTCATTGACCAAGATGCGTAGCAGATTCCCATCCGCCATGACACTCCCTGTGAGAAATACGGCAAGCGGAGTGTGACAAACACTGATACTCTACATTAATACAGTAATACAATAAGCTTTCAATGACGCAACTCGACATTCCTTCGTTACTATTTGTAAAGTGACGTTTAAGAGGGTTCAGTTGTTAGACTGTCAACTTGAGATTTTAATTTGTAGCAGAATGAAGTTGTTCTGCACAAAAGAGTTTTTTTTTTCATATGTATTTGCATACATTTGCCGTCAAACTGTGCCTGATGCCTACAGCCATATCACACAGCTATATATATCTCATGGTCATGGTAATTCTGTTCTGCACAATATGGAGTTAAAAGGCAAAAAGTGAAGGTGAATTCACCTAAATGTATTTTTCATTAGGCATTGAATTACCTTTCTGGTCCCTCTGTGAACACGCAGTGTGCATCAGCCTGGCCTCTGTCTGCACTTAAGACCATATGAAGGTCTTGATGTTAAATGGACCCTCTGATCCTCAGTTGTTGTGTGGTTTTATTGGGCCATGGACAGTGATGGTGGTCTTATAGGCCCTCATCCACCTCAGCAAAGAGAGCTCAGTGCTAAAAATGAGTTTGGATGCATACAATATCTTATCCTGAGATTCCACAAAAGAGACTCGCTCAACCTAAATTAAATTACTATTATTGAATCATAATTTGAGTCACCAGTTGAGTCAGTGAGTTCATTTGGATCAGTTCTGAAAAGATATATGTGAAAATAAGCATTAGTTGAGCATTTTTGGCCCCTGACATTTCCAGATCCCATTCACTTTCATTATACTGAAAATAAAGAGAGTGGCCAGGATAATTCACGCTTGTGTTTCATGGAGGAAAGAAAGTCATACAGGTTTGGAACGACATGAGGGTGAATAAATAATGACTGTTTTCCCCCCAATACAATGAGTCACATATTTTGCAAAAAGAGGCTTTCATAATGTTCTAAGAAGAAAAATAATTATTTTGCCAATTACATAAGTGAGGACCGTCACACAGAGGTGAATGCAACAGATTTTTCCTCCGTTATGGATTCACGTATGGCCACTGGCCATGCAGAATTTACGAGCCTATTTCATTTATTAGTCTAGTGATTCCAATGGCACAGAAACTTTGCCAGCTTTCAACTAGATTTCTTTGAGCTGTATTTCAATGCTTTTTGGCTGGAGATTCTAAAAATCACATGATGCTTTTCTTCTGTGCTGCTTGAAAAATGGGGGTTTGAGGCAAAAGTGTCATGTGCTGATTTTGTTCTCCTTGGTTTTAATCGCAAAATATTCCATAGTAGCCCAAAAAACATTTTCTTAATGAGACAATGAAACCTTTATTCAGAATCAGGGTTATTATAATTTACTATAACTAAACCATACAATTTCATTACGTGAA
Source organism: Carassius gibelio (assembly GCF_023724105.1). Lineage (NCBI taxonomy): Eukaryota > Metazoa > Chordata > Actinopteri > Cypriniformes > Cyprinidae > Carassius > Carassius gibelio. The sequence continues at coordinate 14,782,081 of NC_068401.1, read as the reverse complement.
AAAAACAAACATTAAATGAAATGAAATTAAATATAAAAACCTTAAACTTCTTTCAGCTAGTTGCCAAAGCAACATTTCTCATTTTAAGTACACATAGACATAATTTAAAATAATTTCCCCAAAATAAATAAAAATTACAAAAAATACTAAATACTCAAAACTTTACATTTAAATAAAGCAATCTATTGAAAATACTGAAAATGTTTTTTTATATTAGTATTTTAGTGATAACTGTTCAGAATACACTGATATTTTGAGAAATAATATGCTTTATTTTAAAAGACAAAGAGTATTTCACTCTTTGTAAAAATAAAGTTTCTCTATAGTGCATTGTACTGTTAGTTCCTGGATGGCCATGAACAGGCTTTTTGTTGTAACCTTATATGTAAATACAAAAGTTAAGAATTGTATGGCTGATGAGTATTTACAATGTTTGCTTATCTGGCAGGATACAACTTATTCACTGATAGGGCTGGCTGACTGAACACAATGAGCTTTTTTTTTTTTTTTTGTCTTAGCAACCTCAATCAGAGCTTTGAAATTAATGCCTGTGGAGACAGTGTAGATAAAAACATGAAGAGAGTCAGTCAGAATTGATACCAATCACATGTAGCGCCGCTGCTCCTACTTCTTTTCCCCGGCGGTCTTCCTCATGTCTTGGCAACGTGGGGAACTGGCAGTGTCAATTTATCAGAGAACAAAAGAGATGCTATGTGGGTAGGGAGTGCGTCTGTAGGCCCTTGGAGGGGAAACAGACCCCCCACCTCCTACCTGCGCATTCAAACAGGATGCCGGATGCATCACGTTCCTCAAACAGACAAGTGGAACCTCATAATTAGCATTTTGGAACTTTTACTTTTGTTTGTTTTTCTTGTCTTCTTTTTTATGTTTTCTGTTTATGTTGTGTATATGCATTCAATATTATTCCAGAGCTCTCTGTCCTAGAAAGTTTCAAGTAAAATTAGGGCTTGGTGGTATGACAGTAGATATTGTGGCTATGATAGAGATTTAGCTAATTTTGTCTATGTTGCCGTGTGTAAATACAGCACAGGATTGCTAAAAGTTTTGACATGTTGAAAATAAGTCTGTATGAGAAGATAAAGCATAGGACGTGCTTGATGTTAAAAATGTTATCAAGTGCAATAAGCCACAAAAATAACTCGTGCTGTCTGGCATTAGCTCGCGCACAGAAATCTGCATGCAATCCTGAATTTAGTTCTCCTTTGTGGCTTATTGTGCTTGAATGGTCAAATACACACAAAATTATGCCAAAATGTCCATTCACATTCATGCAGTGGGTTATGTCTTAAGTGAATGTAAACAACTGAAAAAGTAAAAAAACAACAACAACAGTATATTGTACTTGCTGAGATTCTTTTTTCACAATTTCTTTTTAAAAGTGACATGACATTTAGCTAAGTATTGTGACACATACTTAGAATTCGTGCTCTGCATTTAACCCATCCAAAGTGCACACACACAGCAGTGAACACACACACACACTGTGAACACATACCCGGAGCAGTGGTCAGCCATTTATGCTGCGGCGCCGGGGAGCAGTTGGGGGTTCAATGCCTTGCTCAAGGGCACCTAAGTCGTTTTATTGCCGGCCCGAGATTCGAACCCACAACCCTAGGGTTAGGAGTCAAACTCTCTAACCACTAGGCAGACTTCCCAATTTTTTTTTTTTTAAATCAACTTTTTTATTGTACCATAATTCATTCGAAGGTCTATTTATTTATTTATTTTTATACTACAGGATTGATGCTTATTTCTATGAATAATTGATTGATTAATTAATTTAAAAGTTTAAATATTACATGTGGTTCAAAGATCTAGTTTAAAAATGTTATTTAAAATATTTGAAATGTTATTTATTTATTTTTATACAACAGGACAATTTCATAATCATTAAATCATGATTAATCTAAACAAAATGTATCTATTTAAAATGTCAATTATTGTTCCTTTGGTGACCAAGATGTCCTCAAACATCTTTCTATTTTTGTCGTTCAGGTTTGTGATCATCTGGTGATTGGTTTTTGCTCCTGAAAAAGAATCAGGTAAATATGAAATACTTTTTTTTTGCTCTCCTGTCATTGCTAATTTTCTCAAATTGATTATCTTCATGAAATCTAAAACTGCATTCTAACCAGTGCGGTCATCTAACTGCACCAGTTTGTCAAATGCTGCATGACATGCCTGACAAACAGCCAATAAGAACACATTTGACATTTAATATGTTGTGCAAAACTGGATATCAGACCAATAAGATTTCCTGGTGGGCGGGGATAGCCATTGTTATGACGTAGAATAGAAACCAAGTGTAAGAGTAAGTAATTCTAAAGTGTAGTTTTCATATTGTTTTTCTCTCTGCGGTTTAAAAGTGGTATGAGCTGGGCTTACCACTTCATTTTGTTGTTTTATGTAACTTTTGAATGCTTAACATTCTGTACACTAACTTCCTAGCTGCTTCACCACATTCCTGCCGTAAACGCACACACACACAGAGCGAGAGAGGGGGTAACTTACATAAGCTGGCCTGAGTGTCAGAGAGGCCAGCGGCAGGACACAATACCATTTCTCTGGTGTAAGGCCTAGTTCCCATCTCATTGCCTTTCCTTACGTGAAACAGACTCACTTTTGCTCAATTAGCTCAGAAAGAAGAAAAACAGCAGAACATGATGCATTTAGTTACATAATCACATACTTGTAGGTTGCACCCAATTGCCCCCCTACACTTCTCTCAGAGAAAGCAGTGTCCAACTGGCTGACATGAAGGTTCCTTCAGATGTCGAGAGGCTTAAAATGCTTGAAATTTACTGTACGTATTGAGGAATTTGAAGTGGAAATGTCTTTAATGCCATTGTAACATCAAAATTAACTCTATTTACTTAATGTAATTTTCCCCCTCATTATATAAAGCATTATTCAAACCTTTGTCCTGTCCAACCACCTACTGTAGATATTGTAGGGTTGCACTAGCCATTCAGACACGTGAAGTCCAAACTTGTGGCTTAGTAACTACTAGCTAGTTACTCCACAGCCTTTTTCTTCTGTTTTCTGTAGATAAGATAAGATTTTAAATAATTTTTCACGTTCACTGTTAACATGAATTTCTGGCATCCACTACATTGAGCAACGCACAAAAGATTGTTTAGATCAGGTTTGTGCTGAAGAGATGCTTTCATTTATTTACATAATGCTATTTAATTGCATAACGTGTAAATTATCGCTATCACATATGTCTAAAGGAATGAATTCTGCCATGTAAAAAATTAGCTTATTTATGCAACTCAATCAATCTACTGTTTTATTCCGACCAGTGTTCAGAGGATTCTGTAAATGGTGAGTTTATCGTTTATAGAGTTATGTTTCATTTAAGCCTAATAGTGCAAACCACAAAATTTAGTAGTGTATCACAACTAGACTAAATTTTAAGTTTATTATTTATCAGTCTAAAAATAATGCTATACTAGGTATTTTAACAAATTGGCACTATTCACTTTACTGGAACACTGATTTTTGCTTGTTTTAAAGAAAAAGATGGACGAGAAGAAATAAATTTTTTGCAATAAGCAACATTTTGCCACAAAATATGTCAGTTCGGCTTAATAGAATATTATTACATGTTGTCTTGCATCAAAAACACACATAAAGGCTTCCTCTGTAAGCAGTGCATTAGGTTATGAAACGGTCTTTCAATTAAGTTCATTTTAGATTTGCATGAAGACTCATGTCGTGTCATGTCAGATGTCTATTATGATTCTTTCATTGTATGATAGATGTGTTGAAACATATTATGTTACGAAACATATTCTAGTTATTTCACAGTTGCAGTGAGTTCTCTGAGGGCAGGCGCCTCCATTACACTAAATGAATTTGTTTTTGCGTGTACTGATAGCACTAAACGCTTCTCACCTCTTAATTGATTTTCTCATTCATCTCTGGGGAATGTTGTTCACAGTCATGGATGCTTCTTAAGGATCCACGTTTCAAACAGCCAGCAGTGCGGACAATCAACCCCCCTCTCCACCCGATACTAAGACGTTGCCCTCAGAACTAATAATGGGTTTTAGCGCATGCTTCTCCGATTGATCTGCTAAAACTATAAGTGCAAGCAGAACAAATCCCTGTAATGATTGCCTCAGGAGGGGAGCCAGCGCCTCGCTAAAAGTATGTGTGTGTGTTTGCCGGCACATAGTGCCACTCGTACAAATTATCTCCCCACTGTACACCTCCTCACAAACCTCTTTTCAGATTTATTCAATCAAACTGTGCTCTCTACTCTTGTGTCCTGTGTCGTTGAAAGTCCAATACTCTTGAAATCTGAGGTTAGATTTTTTCTTCAGAAACCTGTTGTTAAACACACTCAGTCAATTATAGCTCTATAAGCTACATAAACCCACGGCAGCGAAAGAGAGATGGACGGGTAAAAGCGCAAATGAGTTGGCGAGCTTTTATTTGCTGATGATGCAGCGTTGAACAGGTGACGCTAAGATACTAACATTTTTACTTGTTTACAATCAACAGGAATGTGATCAACCATAAATAACATTATATATTACTCTGACCTCAAAGTCTGCATGAAAATAAAGTTCGCCCTATCTATATTCTAATGGATAGTTATTGATTTTATTATTAACAATTTATTCATGCGTATGATTTATTCATTCAAACAAAGTTGGCATAAGGCCTGTTCGCATCATAACGAACGTTCTAAATTAAAATGTATTTGATAATGAAAAAATACAAAATATATAATTTTCCGGTTCAGACCTATGTGTGAAAAGGGAAGACGGACTGAATGAAAATGTAAATTCATTCTCTGACAGTAGGTGGCGCTTATAGAAAAGCAGAAATAACCTGGCTGCTCGTGTGTAGAGAGCGCTACACAGCTTTCTGCTTCTGATAACTGTTTGTCAAAAAACTCTACCGGTATTTACATATTTTCAAACAGTCATTCAGAGTTGTGTTTTTGCTAGGGTGTATATCAAATAACACCAAAATACAAGAGTGCGGACTCAAGAGAGCCAGATTAGGATTTCTCTTGTGCTATTTACTGTCATTTAGCAAAAGAATGTTCATAAATGGCACAAAGTCAGTACATTTCAGTGCATCGCAAATCACTTTTTGAGTAGGTACTACACACATTTCACGTGGAATGAACTTCACAGTTATAAAGTTCTGTATAGTATAAATGTAATCCTGTACTTCATCCACCATGTTGGCCTGTTTACACCTGGTCACTTCATGTGTTTCACAGATCGGATTGCTATCTGTTTTTGTTAAAATGATTCAATTTGCACTTGGCCACATACATGTGTCTCTGCAAAATGGATCTAAACCCGATCTTCAATTCCTGCAGTATTTGACAATTGAATGTTTTAGTTCACGTTAAAGAAAGCAATGGACATTCGCTGAACTTTATTCATAATCATCTAATTTCAAGATCAAAGACCACAGTAGCGTTTTGGAGGGCATTTACACCTGTTTTTTTCATGACTGGATAGCTATCCAATTAGAAAAAATGCATGAAGTTACCAGGTGTAAACAGGCCCCCTTGTCATGTGACCTGTGGCACCAGTTGTGTCTCTTCACTGATATTCACAGCCCCGTTCTCATGGGATCTTTACTTTGCAATCTCTTTGTAAGTGATGTTTCATTAAACGCAAATCTTACCGATTGCATAAAATTTTCCGCATCAAAAATATCCAAAACAATAACTGACATAAGTTAATGTGTACAGTTTGTAGTAACTCTTAGCGTGTTAAAATTCATAGCTTTTTTGCATGTTTTTCTCTATAAGTCCCCCCCCCCAAAAAAAATTAATAATAATAATAACGGAGTATGTTTGAAGACTGTTATCAAGCTAGGGTTTTTGGCCTTATTAGTGAGAAGAGGGTCCCAATAGTGAGAAGAGGGTCAGAAATGGTCGTAACGTGTCAAAAAACATACTAACCACCAAGCCACTCTCTAGTTCTCGTTTACTCCAGTTTAGATTTTCTAAAACATTGTTTCTAACTTGAATTTATATCGACTTTCCAATAAAACCCTGTGTCAAGATAGTAGTTTTTCTTCCCCTGCCTGCCTCGATACTGTCGGAAACATGCTCCTCTCAAACAGAACGGAGGCATCAGTTGTACGTGTTCATGTGTGCGTGTGTTTGAGAGCTGACACATGCCCAGTGGTGTTTGTTTTTCAGGGCATGACTTGACCGTTGTTCGGAATTTCATCTCGCCGGCCATCTGAGAGATGAGCTTCAGGGTCCTCTGTCACGTTATGCCTGGACCACAACCCTGAGCTCACAGCCAGATATTTTTCTGTGGGGCTGTAGGTTTCCATGTACACAACACAGTCCAAATACTAATCACTTAAAGTAGTACAACTATCCAAGTAAGATAGTTGTACTACTATCTAACCAACTAAGTAGTAACAATCTTAAAGTAAAGTAAAACTATGTCTTGTTGTATTTAACAGTAAAGCTAGTGTTCAACTACTAGTAGTAGTGGAAGATCGCAAGTATTTAACAGACATTCCACACATAATAAAGAAGAGCTAAAATGCAGTAAGAAAAAAGGTAAATGCTGTCACCATGGCAGTACCCTTTCACCTTTATTACGTATTTACCATTAATGGGTTCATATTGGTAAAGTGTACATATTATTACCCAAATGGTACATGTTAGTACAATTTAAAAGGATACCTCCATGAATAGTGAATAGGATATCTTTGAATAGTTTTTGTTTTTAAACTTGAATGGGTCTTTTAAATGCTACATTTTAGAAAAATAAATAAATAAATAAATTACACTAATTAAAAAAATATATAGTTATATTTAGTAACTAAAAATTACTACTGTAATTTCACATTTAAATAAATAAACAGTATTATTGTGGTGCGTTTTCATGAATGAAGACATACAGTGCAGAGTCTGATGTCAGATGACTTTATAGAATTAGTCTAAAACAAGCTGAAATGACCAGACGTTTTTTACAGAGTGACTCATTCTAACCGGATTAGTGGAGAAATGTTATGTGTTCAGTATTCACCATAGGTCATTAATTTATCAATTCATTTCATAAAACTATTGGCATTTATGGCCATTTCTGGGGTAAATGAACCATGGTGAATTAGGTACTCATGACACAACTCACCCGTTCTGTGAGATGTGAGTGGTCCCCAGACACCTATTCACTGAAGGAACTCTGACTTCACTTGAAAGCAGAACATTCCCATTGCCCCGTTTCTGTAGCGGTCACACATACTGCCAGAGCGTGTGTTTGCATGCAAAAACTAAAGTAATATGTGCACGTGTCTCTCTCTCTCTCTCTCTCTCTCTCTATTTATATATATAATTTATCTTAGGTGCCTTTACTGATGTAATAATAACCTTTGAAAGTATGCCATAATAATTTTTACCATAGCTGTGCTGCAGGAAGAATTAAACAACTTCTCTTCGCGGAATGTTTAGTTTGTACATTAATTGGTAAAATTAGGCATTTTCTTATGCATATTATATGCAATTTTAATATATAACAAATATATAATTATAATAATATAGGGTAGACTTGGTAAAGTTGGTACATGTTTTGCTTTTTCTATTACCATACCAGAACTTGGGACTGAAAAGAAGTGACTTTTCATAAAACATTTCCTTTACTCATCTGCTAAAATATTAGTAATTATCAACATAAGTAGGTCAAATTTTCCATAATTAGCTCATAAACACAAGAAGCTTTTTTTCAAATCAGAATCAGATCAAATGCAAACAATAACCCAATAAACATAATAACAGTAAACATAATAAATTAAACATAATAACTATAGCCTAATAAATTATAAAAACAAAGCAAAGGTCATTCATTCACCTAGGCTACACACTCTGTCACTTACAGTGGTGGAAAAATGTGATTTGGCCTCCATCAGTACATTCTACATGTTTTAATCCAAAAATTCAACATATTGTGCCTTTAAAGAACACATAATTTCTGTATATCTCTTTGTATATGTCTTTGCTGGCTTATTTGAGCATTAAAATGTGTGCTTAACCTGAACTTTTCCTATTGATGCTTTAACCTTTACTCTTCAGTGTATTCCTACATCTTTTGGGGGAGCCCAAAGTATAAAGCTGCTGCTTTCCTAACGTATGAAACAAGCTTCTTATTAACCAACTATTTGTGTAGAAGCAGGATGGTCCTCTCCACAGACTTTTATCAAGTTCTATAATTTGGATCATGACATGGCTCCTGTTTCCCGGGTCTTGTCCGCTTGAAACAGCCGTGGTTACTCTCTGGTTCATCAATGGGCCAGATACGGCAGCGCTTTAACTTTGTGTGTTTGGTATATCGTTCCCATTGCGTCATAGAGAACACGATTATTATATTTTTTCATTTTAATATTTTTTTAATATAATTTTGTATATATATATATATATATAATACTACTATGGTTCCATGGAACATGGTTGTCTTAGAGAAAGTGGAGACCAGCTCAGTGCATAATATAGAAAGTTTGTTGTACAAGAATAAGGTGTATATATACAGTGAGCATTATAGTACAGAGAGTAAGGATGAGAATGTTGTATCAGAGCTGTAGTGCACTGGTCAATTGAGCAAATTTACGCAAAACAGCTTTATTAAAAGTAATGAATAAAATAAATAAACTCCTTACTGACCCCATATTAAAACATTAGTGTTATAATGATCATTATTTTTATATTTGTTGTATAATGACTAAAATTTTATTTTAAAAATGAAAAATTCAGTGTTGAAACTCAGTTCCATGTACATTTATACACTCCTCCTTGGTAATTTGCAGGCAAGTAAATATTTGTGAAAAAAAGTCTCCAACCATTCCTTGAAGCTATTTTAGATTAATGTGATGGCAGGCGAGTGAGCAGTATCAGCTGCAGAACGCAGTTGTGTGTAGTGGCAGCAGGAAGAAGGGAATTATAGCAAGTGTACGCCTGGGGCCAGTGTGTCTGACAGGGTCTGTGTGGGGGGCTCAGTGCAGGGTTCCTTGTTTTGCTCCTAGACTGTTTGTTGCTTCTTTGGATTCCTGGCTCTAAGTTGTTGTTCTCGGGCCAAATTCTCATCGCGCACACAGAGCGAGTCAAAGAATGAGCACTGAGTCCTGCTGCCAGCTGACTTTGAAGAACAACCCAAGCTTTCCATGGCAGCCATCGCCGTTACTGGTTCCCTGGGAGAGACGCTCTGAGGGGAAGCATTCTCCATAAAATGCTAATGTTAGATACTTCACTGAGCTGGAGATTCCCATGCCATTGGTTAATCCATCACCTCCTTTCCTTCAGTTTATAGAGAAGTCATTAGTCTCTTTACACTTTTTTTAAATTCTCTTTAAGCTCTTTGCCCACGTTAGTCAAGAGAATTGTAAGTGGACTTTTCTGATTAATTGCTAGAGCAATTACAAAATAAAGCGAAATAACTTTTTAAAATGCCAGATATTTATTGTTGGATGAACTTACTTTTTGCCAATTTTGAAAATAATTATGGTTCTAACAACCTAGTTATATTGAGTGAAGTGAGTAAATCCAACAACTTTCAACTGTTTTCATTTTCTTTTTCAAGTTCAACTTTGAATGTTTCTTTGATGTTTAATTTGTGTAAAATTCTGCATATAATCATATAATATTTTAGATAATGTTTTACTTTTTGCTGCAAGTTCATTTTATGTCTAAAATGTGGTCATTGGTAATATTTTTATATTTTCCACAAGTTCCTATAATTAATTTTATACATTTATTTTCACAAATGAATAAATAATGATGATGATAATAATAATAATAATAATAGTAATAAAAATCATTATATTTCTGTAAATGCTTATTCCGTAGGAAAATATGTTTGCTTTTACAACTAAAGACTTTATTTATTTAATTAATTAATATATTTTTTAATAAAAAAATCTAAATTTAATGGCTGACCAGAGAAAACTCAAGTTCTTACTCAAAGAAAAAAACAACAACAACTATAGCAGTGAAAACAAGACAGACATAAATTCGCTAAAATGAATAATAAATAAATAAAGAACGACTTAGTTTAATGCCGCACAGTTCCTGCCCTGTTTTACATGGAGAAACACGGTCTTGACAAAAGTGTGATTCATTTGTTGTATCATTTATTACAGTGCAAAGTGGCTGCACATCATTAACTTTGAATCTGAGTTTACTGGTGGGATCAAGCCCACAGTTCATTCTTTCTTTTCATTTCTCCTACTTTCTCTTTCATATCCGGCACCAGTGATGCATTCTCATTGAGTCTGATTATAAAGTTTGCAAGCAAAATCATTCTTTTATTCTTCAAACCTGCCTTCCCAGATGAAGAACTCTATTAGATGAGGGGAGATGAAACGTGGCAGTTAAGAGTCTGATATGCTCAAACGGTCCACATCCTCTCCCATTTGCCATTTTGCATGTGATATTTATCTTGCAGATACTATTAAAATCAGATGAAGCGTTCTTTGACTGATAGACAGAGTGGCTGCATGGCGTCAAAGCAGAGAGATGATTATCACAATCTGATATTGACACCTCATTACGTTCATACTCCTGAACAGAGGATGCAAAAAACTCTTTGTGCGTCAGAGAGTTTGCTGTTGAGTTCTTCTGTGCTCTTAACAGTTCTGCTTGAGGCCAGGCGAGTTCTGTGCCTCTGTTTTGATAAAGTCGTTCAGAAGCGACTGTCATGTCAGTGATGGTCAAATGGTTAAATGGGTTAACCACTGTTTGTATTTTTTATTTATTTTATTATTATTAGAATTTTTTGTTTATGTTTCACAATTGTATATACAGTATAGGGCAATTTAGAGATGAGGCAAGAAATTATAAAAAGAAGAGCTGAGCACTTCCATGAAATATGTGCTTTTACACTTCCAACCAGGCCATGTCTCACAAAGTCTGTTATAAGATTACATTAATAATATCAAAGCTGTTTTTAAAGCAGTGGCGGAGCCAGAGGGGTGCACTAATTTAATTGAATTAATTATTAATTATTAATTTTCTTTGTTTAATCGTACTGAAAGAAGCATTTATTTTAGTAGTGAAATCAAAGATGCGACCCGTCTGGGCTAGTGTTCCGCATCATGCTTTATCGTGTCTATTTCCAGCCACTCGTGTACGCACTCTCACGACACGTAAATTTTTTACGGAGTGGAAAATGTTGCAGAGGATCGAGGATACAGACAACGAGCTGACGGACACGAAACAGCAGGAAACTAAATCTCAGTGTTCAAAATCTTCATTCAAATTTTCTTACGAATTTTAAACGATAAATATAGTTTTGGAGTAGCGTGTTTACATTTTAATAGCGTGACCAGGATCATGCGCTGCTCCCGCTTTGCCTCAAGTTCAAGGAAAGCAGGACTGCATTCTTATTATCATGAAGTAAACACTGAAGGAACATCCGATCCATGTTGAAAGATACACTACAACTTACTGAATAGTGTATCATGTAATCACTCAACAAGTGTTTCAACCGCGTAATGACAGCAACTAGAAGATATTAACAGAAGAAAATCCACCCACTAGTGTCCATAAACTAGTAAGAAAAATGTAATGCAAAAATTACATTTATATATTTACTCATAATTGCTTATTATAATTAATAAAAATTTAAAGATATAACATTATTATAAAAATGGTCTTAATAAACTTGTATACAAAACAATTGTGTAAGGGTTCCCTGTATAGTTTAGTTTAGAAAAATGTAGAAAAAAAAGAAAGTGTACCAGTCAAAAAGATTTTTAATGGCAATTTATTAAAATAACGATAAAAAAGGAAACAGTAATTTTCTTATTTTCTTATAATCGGGTTTGTAGATCAATAAAATCGTTAATGCTTATAAATAATTAAAGGTTTGGTAACACTTTAAAATAATGTCTCATTTGTTAACATTAGTAAATGCATTAACTGACAAGAACTATCAATGAACAATATTATTTTACATTTTTTAAATGCTTTTTTATGTTAATCAATCAAAATGTTCATGTTAATTCACATTTCATTAACTAATGTGAACAGACAAAACTTAGAGTAGTTTTGAACTTAATATTAACTAACATGAATGAATGCTATAGAATTATCGTTCATGTTAATTTATATAGGTAATATTAATAATGGAAACCTTATTGCAAAGCGTTATATCTTTGGTTGTACAACTGGGTAAGATTTCAGCATTAAATACCTCCTACCTGCCACTTAATATAGTTATTAGCATCCTCAGCAGTACCATGGCTTGATCCGTAGTCGATATACAGGACAGATGCTGCTCGAGGGGTCAGATTAATGTGGGAGTCTCATTACAGTCAAATTTGTAGCTGGATAACTGAGTAAAATGAGTACAGACAAGATCGCTGCACTGTATTTAACATAAGCAGTAAATGTCAGCATGAGAGGTTGGGAATATTAGATTTCTGACACATTCCTTACAATGTTTGTGGGATGTGAGTGGAATCAGAGTAGATTTTTTGCATGGATTATACATCTACTAGCGGGTCCCAGTTTGTTATAAGCCATCAGTTAAGTGCCGACAGCCATCGGTCAATTAAGAATTACAGGCCAGAAAAGCAACCAAAGGTTTTGAACTTCCCCAATAATCCTCTTTGGGTGTGACAGAGGTCAGTGTACTGCGGAGCGAGTGATGATGGGGTGAAGGATTAAATATGTTCTCTCCCGTTAAATGTGTCCACAAGTACTCTGCTTTTAACCTGACATCTCAGACGGCTGTCGCCGGGCAGGCTTTGGGCTGCTTTTGTTCTTATCTGTTGATTTGATAGACAGATGAATCACTGATGTCCAAATATGTCAAATGCATGATCACTTGCATTCATCTGGTGATGATGGGCGCTTTCACCATTGCTTAAAACTAGCTCAAGTGTACAAATGGGAATTTGCTTATACAAATAAATTGAAGAAATCTGCTAACCATTTCCAAACTGCAAATAAGATAAACTGTGTCTGTGTTTTCTGTTGCAGTTTGAACGTTTTGTTTATTTATTCATGAAAAATTTATTGCTATTGGTTCCTGCAGTACAACTGGTGGACCATGATACTAACATGCAAAGTCATTGGTTCAGTTGACTCTTTGCAAAGACCCGCCCCCTTCGTTACTGTTGCTATGTCTGACGAGCCATGGCACTCTCACACACAATATTCTCATACAATAAAAAAATTATTTTCGAGCAAGGAGAAAGCTGATGACGTGCCAACAGACAAGACAGAGCAGGTTACTTTTGGTATTAGACAAAATCTCAGCTTTCCAATTTTGGCATTTAAAAAAAACAAACAAACAATAAATACTGTTTGTTGGCACTTTAATTTGTTGTGACATAGCACTGTATTGCCTCGGGTTAAATGTCATGTGAAGTGATAATCTCTTCCTCTTTACTAGTTATAGCATGAAATAAACATGAATACAAATCAGAAGGAATCTTGTTTCGACCATGGAAAGATACCAATACACAGCAGTTTTTTACAGGTTCAAGTGTACTGACGTTAATCTACTTTCGTGCCTGCTTCCTTTTTCAGACAAAAATTACATTTTCTGCATCATAATTGGTCCGATTGCCTGTTAATCAAACTCCCTGTGAAGCGCCAGTTACCAGAAAACACACACACACACACACGCACACACAAGATAAATTGTCTAGTTTTATTTCTGGTAAATATTTTTCAAATAAATACTGCTGCTGTAAAACACTTAATTGCATCCAAAAATAAATATTTTTGTTTATTATATATGTGTGTAGTATGTATATTTATATTTATGTGTCTTTATTTATCTATCTATCTATCTATCTATCTATCTATCTATCTATCTATCTATCTATCTATCTATCTATCTATCTATCTATCTATCTATCTATCTATCTATCTGTCTATCTATCTATCTGTCTATCTATAGATAGATAGATAGATAGATAGATAGATAGATATAATAAATACACACAGTACACAAACATATTATGTAAACAAACTTTTATTTAAGATGCAATTAATCACGATTAATCGTTTGATAGCACTAATTAATACTGTTCTTTCTGTTCATTAAATAACTGATTGAGTTCCTACAAAGATATTAAGTGGAACAACTGTTTTCAGCATTTACAATAAGATTTTTTTTTTTTTTTTTTATGAAGGACCAAATCACAATGTTAGAAAGATTTCTGAAGGATTGAGTGATATTGAAGACTGGCTGCTGAAAATTCAGCTTTACCATCACATAAATTATTACTGTACATTGTAAATAATTGTGATAGTAATAATAAACGTTTATTAAAAAGTGTAACAATAAATACATAAATAAATGATGTAGAGGACAGTTCTGGGTTCCAGCTGTTATTGGTGACTCTGTTGTATGATTTTCTGGTAGACAGCATTTTTCCCCCATAACTATGTGTCATGATGTAGGAACACAGTTTCTTCATTAAATATCTGAGGCTTTGTAAAAGAGGCCTTGAAGGAAGCAGAGGGATCGAGTGGAGCTCTTCACTCTCTCTTGGCCAGCACTGCCAACAAAGTGTCAGGCAAGCAAGCAAAAAAAGCTGCCCATAAATAATTCTTGAATCTTGAAGCCTGGATTCTCCTCTTTTATTTATTTATTTTTTATGCACTTTGACTGCTGCAATTGAAGACATCTTCCTACTTCTAATACCAAGTGCAGATCAAGCTTTAAACAAACAAACAAACAAACAAAAAACAACCTCACATGATTCTCCCAGAAGCCTAGTTGTTTTAAGAGTAGATTCCAAAATGTTAAGGATTTCACGGTCCGGTCTTCTGTATTTAGGTATGAAGATGTCATACAAGGTGACCTTCTAGTTAACATAGGAAGCACCTACTTTAAACAAGCTCTTTTCCAGCTTGAAATTGTCTTTTGCTTTTTCACGGAATTCAGCACATTCTTTTATTTATCACTTTTTGTTGAAAGGTTTAGGCTGAATAAAATCTCTCGTACTCTTGGAGACTTCACAGAACATTAAACATTCCTCATTTTCTTGATCTACATTATGTAGGTATAAAGCATGTCTATGCATTCAGATGGCAAGGTTTGATTCACAAAAAATCCACAGCCCTCCTCAGTCTAGAGAGAGTCTTATTACTGTTGACATGAATGTTCTGGGCCGGTTCAATGGACAGGGAGTTTAAGGTTTGTGTAATAAGATTTAATTGAAATAATAATGGGCTGTTTGCCATACAGCCCTCTACTGATTCAGGAGAGGTCTGGATCCATTACAAAAGTCTATTTAAGCTGAGAAGAACCGTACGTCACATTTCAACTCGCGTAATTAAATCATTCAGTTGAAATGTCACTAAATTTTCGAAAACCATGAAAAACAAACAAGAAACATTAAAAGACTTTCACAGAATAAATGTCAGATTTTTAACGCTCTCTGAGCTGAAAATATCAAAAACAAAGAGCATTTATAGACATGTTTTTCACATTTGATTTAGTAAATTGACCCATTTCAGAGACCCGTCATGATCTATTTGTACATGCCACGTCACCACTCATCCAAGCTGTCCGATATGATTTGTTTTATCTTACAGTACATTAGCAGGCCTACTGATTTTAATGGTTGTGTGTGAAGCCATGACAACTGTCGGAGTCAATGGCGAGTTCTCCTACTTTCTTTCCAATTCTCCGTAGTGGGATCCAACTGTCATTAACTAACCATGTATGCAACAAGGAACCAAGATTGAGTCTTGTGGCTTTCTAACTCCGTGGCCTGGAGTATATTTTAGCAATATATTTCATTTGGGTTTCTGCATGCAATGTGAATGCTGTTGATTTCGGTCATAAACACAATTACCAAACTGATTTATGACATGACAGACTATTGAAATATATATTTTTTCAATTGTAGGTTTTTTTAAATCAGGGCCGTGCTGACAAGCAGTAGTTAAATTAATTTAGTGTTCGAGCCTCATGATTGTTTGTGTGTTCAGGGTCACCGTGCAATTACTCTTTATAATATATATGTTTGTGTATTTCTGCTGAGCATATTTGTTTAAACTATTTACCCTAAACTATCTGGCTGGACACAAGTATCCTCTCTTTTCACATGACCCTTCATACATATTTCTACCCACTCAGATGCATACTTCCTCTTCTCACATCTCAGCATGGAGAAAGACTTAACTGAGTCATCTGAGAGCACACCAAGCCATAGCAAGCTCTTCGCTCTCTCCGTAGTAATAGCAGACTTCTGCTGTGATCCTGCAGTGAGAAGAAACACACAAATGATTTTCCCGGCCTGGGCTTTAACCTTTAATGTTTTAATCATTCCAGAAATGAGTGAAGTTGATTTAAAGATCAAGGCTGGAGCTCCGCACTCCCTCTAGTCAGAACAGGTTGCTATCTAAATCATATTTCTTCAAGATTAGCGTGCCAATCATTTAGAATGTCTAAACTAAACATGCAGATTTGGTTTTGAAGGAGCTACGGTACTGTACATGTGGATGTAGAAATGAAAAGGGAAATCTTATCATGTCAATCATATTTGAAACATCTGTTATTTCTTAATCTCACCAAACCTTTGAGGATGTAATTTACTCGGCAGGATTTTCCACTTTGGAAGCAACAAAGTTCTTATGGGTATGTTTTGCAGGTGTTTCTTTTGAAGGTTTATTTGGTTTGTTCATCACATTTCTTAAAGTTATTATTATTATTTTTTTAAACTGGAGATGACATCTTTTCTTATGGCCACATAATATTCTCCCTCTCTCTCTCTCTCTAATTTTCTGTGAATATATTTCTAGTACATACCTGAATTTTTACCACATGACTTGAAAAGCTCTATTTGAAAACTATTTTAAAATATATTTGAAAGCCTCTGTTTAAAAAAAAAAAAAAAACTCTTAAGATCTTTTTAGTGCAAACCATAGTTTTAGGCCATAAAAATTTAGATGTGCATACTTGGGTATACATGTTACAAGAAAATGTTTAATTTGAAAATAAAGAAACTATTATTGTATTGTATATGTCATTTTACAGTTGTACTAAAAAAAATGTCATTTTCAAACATTAAGCATCAAACACTGCATACGTTTCATTTTTATATATTATTGCACAGTCATACTTTCTGTCAAATATTTGGACTGGAAATTGAATGACACTCTATCTGAGAAACCTAGAGCAGTACACTTGAAAATCTGACCAATTCATTCGTTTATATTTAATTGCATTTATTTGCAGGTTAAACGTTTGGCTTTTAACATTCCAATAATACTAAATAGTCTCTTAATTTCTCTTTTCAAATAATTTCTAATCTCAGTTTCTGCAAAGATGTGATCATATGCTGTATAATAAGTATAAAATAAATGTTTCTTTACTATTCTGCTTTAAAACAAAAAGCTGTTCATTTTAATATAAAAATTTTTAATATTTAATATTAATACAACTTGTATAATGCCGTTTTCTGTATAATTGTTAGAATTATATTTGAATACTCCCATAACGGTCAAGCGATGTCACTTATCCTCCAATGACCTATCAGAGCTTGTTTATATCTTTCAAATGATCGTTCCCTCATTTGTTTGTGTTTGTTTACGGGTCGAAGATCGCCTTGGGGTCTATTGAGGTGAACGGCGCTGACATGTGTCAATCTTTAACAGTCACTTTAAAGGTGGTAGGCATGAATCCCTAAGATATTCTGTCACACCATTGGCTGTCTCCGAAATCAAAACCAACTTATTATGCAAGCTGTCCAAATCCATTTGATTCCTTCCTTTGCTAATATGGAGCTGTCACTCTCTATCAAACGCTGATATTTATATTTACCGTTTTACACTGTGAAACTCTGCGTCCCTGTCACAGGGGAGCTGAATTGGAGAGTCCCAAAAAACCATGAATCCATAAAGGCACTTGAGAAACATTCTGACAAGCTGTGAAGACTTGAATTTTTTATGGGTTTGATAAACATGTTTTGTTATCAGGGGAATTGAATGCATATTTTTTTTAAGCAGACATGGAAGAGAGTCGATACTTCAGGCCTGTTTGGAGGTCTCAACCTTTAAAAATCAACATGGGGTAACGTATCTCTTGATGTCCTTGCACGAAACGATCAAATGCCAACATGGCTTAAAAGTGCTCAGCGGGCAGTATGCTAAACATGGTGAGGGTCTGCCTTCATCTAGATTTGCCTGGCGAACGGACGTGTTTCCGTGTCGGCCGCAGATGGAGGGGGAATTGAGATCTCCTCCATATTAGTGATGCATTGTTTTAATCCCATTTGTAATGCCTATCAAACGGCATGAGCTTTCTCTAACACTAGGCTAATTTGGAAAACAAATCAGTGGTGGCCTTGTCATTTGATTAGTGCTGGTTTTGTTAGGCTTCCTTATTAGCCTAATTAGTTCTTTGTAAGTATGAGATATCTGCCCAGGGGATGTGACCAGTAGAGAGACTGACCTCCAACTCGACTGACCCTGCACCAGCTAAATGATTCCTAGCAGATGTAGATGCCAACCACTGACCTTTAGTGTCTGTGTGTGTATATATATATATATATATATATATATATATATATTATAAATTAACAATCAAGTGTCCAGTTATAGCTAAATAAGTGTATCATCGTTCTAGTGTGAGGATATGACCACTTCTCTAAATGTAGACAGCCAGTCCCTCCCCCCGTGTCAGATAATATAAAGAGACAGTTTGAGATTGTTATCTGCAATAAAAGCTGAATTGCCGGGTGAACAGATCTAATAGGCAAATGCACTGTAGACTGAGGTTTCCAGTACATGAAAATCAGCTGGGATAACAGTGACTATAATTGATGGATAACCGTTGTTCTTCATTAATAGCAAAAGCCTGTGCAACAGGTCCAGTCTCACTGTTTTATCTTGTTCCTAAACCGTTTCCTGTCACAGTTCCATTGACGATGTTGGGAGATTAGAGGGCCAGACAATAAAGCTGTTGGATATTTTATAAATTGGGGCTTTAGATAAGGAATAATTTAGCATAATTGGCTTCTGTGTGTTTGGCTTTTGATAGTATTGTATCTGCGGTATCAACAGTGACAAAACTATACTGATGACAAGAACGATCCCAGTTGACTAAACTTTTAGGCTCCAATGAGAAAGTTCTTCTGTGTTGTTAGTCAGTTGGGTTTTCTCACTTTTGTCTCTGTGGGATTAACTGGAGGGATAAAGGTCAGGTAAACTTGATGAAATATTAATAACTCTCTCTGCAACCAGTGTTGGCTTCTGCCAGCGTTCAGGAAAATCACTAAAACATGCAGCTGGTGAGATGCTGCTAATGCTGCTAAATATATATATATATATATTTTATTGTTGTTCCAAACTTCCTTAATGGAAATTTAAGTAATTGTATTTAAAGGGACTTTTTTGTTAGGGAATTAAAACATCATATGTAGAGAAATTAACATAACTCGAAAAATATGTGTACACATAAGGCAAGGCAAGTTAATTTATATAGCACGTTTCGTATACAAATGTAATTCAAAGTGCTTTACATAAAAGAAAGTAAAATAATCATGAAGAAAAATAATAAAAAAAATAAAAACAAGCAATTTTAAAACGTTTAAGTGTGAACACTGTCAAAAGTGTGAACACTGTCAAAAATAAATGTGTTTTTAAGATTTTTTAACTGTTTTTACAGTTTTTTTAATATTGTCCAGACAGCAAGAAAAAATAAGTTTATTGGCCCTCAACTAAGCTGAGAGTTGAATTAACTAGTATAACTGTTGTTTCAACTCAGAAACACATGTTGAAACAACTGCATTACACACACACACAAAAAAAAAATTATATATATATATATATATTGTGACGAGTCAGCTGCCTCCTCCCTGATTGTCACCGGCACCCCGTCCTAAATCGCCGCCCTTCACCAGGCTCCCGACTGGAGTGGGTGTGAGAGGAGGGGCGCTGGACGAGTCAGGGCTGGCGGCGTGTGATGGGGCACACCTGAAGGAAGTGGAGCCTCATTACCGCCGCTGGTTAAAAGCCCAACGCGCCTCTCCTCAGGAGACCGGTCTCTTCCCCGTGCATGCACACTGGTGTCCTCGTGGGTCCAGGAAGGGTGCGTTGAGGGACTCCCGCGCCACCAAGACGTGAGCTGCCGGACCCGCGATCCGGATGGGAACCGCACCCGTATACACGGCCGACGGGCCAGGATGCCGGGCCGTCCATCCCCTACCAGCGCCGCGGCCAACGAGAGAGACGCGGCCGCTAGGAGAAGCCGCCGCCCCTCGCGCCCCGGACCAAGGAGGGGAGCGCGTGCGGCCGCCGGACTCCGCCCCTTGCCTGGACCCTTCCTTGATGAACACTGCCCGACCTACACAAATCCCGCAGCACGACGAGGACACCAGATTCCCTGTTATTTTGGACACTTTCCCCCTTTGGCCACTTTTATTCCCTGTTATTTTATGATTTCTGTTAATAAAAGCCTCTCCGAGGCCTGACGCCACGCCCACTGTGTCTGTCTTGTGCTCCTCCCGTGACACTGGTGGAGAATGCGGGCAAGGCGGAGCCTAGACAGCGCAGTTGGGAAACATCTGGTGACGTCACTCCCTCTCGCTTGCAAACGTTCATGAGAACCCGGACTGGGACGGAGGAAAACTGGGGACAGCCTCCCAGCCACAAAAAGGGTAAGTGACTTCTGTTATTGTCATTTTACCCTGTGGTTGGTTGAGGCTGTCACTAAAACCCGGTTTCTCTGTCCCTGTTCCGGTGCGCTGCGAGAGGGAGGACCGCCCGGAGAGGAATCCCCGCCCACTCCGACCGTTTGGAGCCTGGTTGAGGATGGTAGCACTCCCGTGTGGGCGGCGCCCTGATGACGGGGATGTCGCTTGGGAGGGGGAATGTGACGAGTCAGCTGCCTCCTCCCTGATTGTCACCGGCACCCCGTCCTAAATCGCCGCCCTTCACCAGGCTCCCGACTGGAGTGGGTGTGAGAGGAGGGGCGCTGGACGAGTCAGGGCTGGCGGCGTGTGATGGGGCACACCTGAAGGAAGTGGAGCCTCATTACCGCCGCTGGTTAAAAGCCCAACGCGCCTCTCCTCAGGAGACCGGTCTCTTCCCCGTGCATGCACACTGGTGTCCTCGTGGGTCCAGGAAGGGTGCGTTGAGGGACTCCCGCGCCACCAAGACGTGAGCTGCCGGACCCGCGATCCGGATGGGAACCGCACCCGTATACACGGCCGACGGGCCAGGATGCCGGGCCGTCCATCCCCTACCAGCGCCGCGGCCAACGAGAGAGACGCGGCCGCTAGGAGAAGCCGCCGCCCCTCGCGCCCCGGACCAAGGAGGGGAGCGCGTGCGGCCGCCGGACTCCGCCCCTTGCCTGGACCCTTCCTTGATGAACACTGCCCGACCTACACAAATCCCGCAGCACGACGAGGACACCAGATTCCCTGTTATTTTGGACACTTTCCCCCTTTGGCCACTTTTATTCCCTGTTATTTTATGATTTCTGTTAATAAAAGCCTCTCCGAGGCCTGACGCCACGCCCACTGTGTCTGTCTTGTGCTCCTCCCGTGACAATATATATATATATATATATATATATATATATATATATATATATATATATATATATATATATATATATATATATATATAATTATTATTTTTTTTTTTTACAGTGAAGCAGCAGATATGCAATACACTTCATCCAGGCCAGTAGGTTTCAGTATTAAATTCAAAACCACTGGTAGTTTTCAGACAGTTAAACATGAACAAAATCTGACAGTGCAGCTATGTGTTTGTTTTAATTGTTTGGCAAATGTAAACGGCAGTTGAATATGTAAAAAAAAAATCTTCTTTAGCTCCGGCTGAGATGACAGTGTGGATCAAGAGAAAGCTGGACTTTCATTCATGCTCTGACTGTGCAGACTGGTTTAAACTTCCAATATTAAACTTTCAGCACTTGGAAGTGCTCCAAATCGGCCGTTTGCTTTTATTAAAATGTCAACATGTGGCACAGTGTCAGCCTAGTGGTACTCTCAAATATTTACCCCACATGCTCACGAAACGTTTTCAGATCCGTAATGCCCACTTGAACTCTTAACAAGGCCATGTTTCCAAACAGAGCAGTGTAGGGATGAGGCAATCCCTCGTCTGTGTAATGTTGCATTAGCCCGCTCAACCGTTCAACCAGCTGTGGAAAGCAGAGAGCTAAGTGGGCTCGGCCGGGGTCCTGAGCACAGATGGGGACCTTTAATTTTTAAAGCTGTTATTCGTGTTGCTGAGCTCTCAGTGTATTGTCACGTGCATATGAGTTCTAATTCAGCCCTGCGTCTCGCTCCTACCTTCCCTGCAGTATTCACTCTATCCACAGCAAGAAGAAACATCAGTGGCTCTTCTCTGACCTCGGATGGCTTCTGCTGTGAGAGCATTTGTGGTTTGATATGATGAGAATTGGTCAGATTCAAATTCCTGATGTGTAAGTGGATTAGTGTCTTATGAACCACTACTGTTTTTATGTAGTACATTTAGTCTGTCTGTCCTCCATTCATCCCAATCAAACACGCCGTATTTCCATCAATCCATCACTTTTAAATAACTTATCCATCCCAAACCAACATCTCAACACATCCATCCATCCATTCCATCCCTCATTCATCCTCCACCTCATTCAAACACTCAATCCATCCATCCCATGTTTGATTTTGATTTCAAATAATTCATCTATCCAAGTCCAAATCATCCCTCCACCTGTGCATTCATTTGTTCATCCTGTTGTAACATCTCATCTATCCTCCTTTCATTCAAATTCTCCATCCATCCATTCATCCATCCATCCCATTTACACCTCATCCACACTCTCCATCCATTCCATTTACACCTTATTTATCCTCCTCCTCATTCAAACTCTCCATCCATCCCATGGCGGATTGAGGTGTTGATTTTCAAACTACAGTACTCATCCATCCAAGTCCACCTCATCTCTCCACCCACTATTCCACTTGTTCATCTCATTCAAACATCTCATCTTTCCTCCATTCACTCAGATTCTTCATCCGTCCATCCATCCATCCCATTTGCACCTCATTCATCCTCCACCTCATTCAAACAACCCAATCCCATGGTGGATTAAGTTTTTTTTTTTTTTTTTTTTTAAATGCTCATCTATCCAAGTCCAACTCATCCCTCCACCTGTTCATCCATTTGTTCATCCCATTCTAACACCTCATCTATCCTCCATTCATTCAAGTTTTCCAACCATCCATCAATCCCATTTACACCTCATCCATCCCAATTACACCTCATTTATCCTCCACCTTATTTATCCTCCACCTTATTCAAACTCTCCATCCATCCCATGGCGGATTGAGGTGTTGATTTTCAAACTACAGTACTCATCCATCCAAGTCCACCTCATCTCTCCACCCACTATTCCACTTGTTCATCTCATTCAAACATCTCATCTTTCCTCCATTCACTCAGATTCTTCATCCGTCCATCCATCCATCCCATTTGCACCTCATTCATCCTCCACCTCATTCAAACAACCCAATCCCATGGTGGATTAAGTTTTTTTTTTTTTTTTTTTTAAATGCTCATCTATCCAAGTCCAACTCATCCCTCCACCTGTTCATCCATTTGTTCATCCCATTCTAACACCTCATCTATCCTCCATTCATTCAAGTTTTCCAACCATCCATCAATCCCATTTACACCTCATCCATCCCAATTACACCTCATTTATCCTCCACCTTATTTATCCTCCACCTTATTCAAACTCTCCATCCATTCCATGGTGGATTGAGGTGTTGGATTTCAAATTACTCATCCATCCAAATCCACCTCATCCCTCCTCCCAATAATCTGCATGTTCATTCCATTCAAACACCTCATCTATCCTCCATTCACTCAAATTCTTCATCCGTTCATCCATCCATTCCATTTATACCCCATTCATCCTCCACCTCATTCAAACACTCCAATCCCATGGCGGATTTAGGTGTTGGATTTCAAAATGCTCATCTATCCAAGTCCAACTCATCCCTCCACCCGTTCATCAATTTGTTCATCCCATTCTAACACCTCATCTATACTCCATTCATTCAAGTTTTCCATCCATCTCATTTACACCTCATCCACACTCTCCATCTATCTATCCTTCCATTCATACGTATATACATACATAGTCTTCATCCAACTTTTAGTTTGTTTGTTTTGTTACAAAAATTGTAAGATGGATGCTTAAATTTAACAAAACATTTACCAATGGAATAAGAAAAAATATGTATTTAAAGAAGTATTGTTTTAACAAGTCTCTAAAATAATTTGAACTAAACAACTTTGCTAAAAATAAAGATGAATATAAAAATTGATTAACAGCTTTATTTAGTATTTTTTTGCAGTATAAGTGTCTGTGTAAGAGTCCTCATTCCATCATCTGCCCTTTTGAGACACAGGAAGTGTGTGTATATGACTTTGTTGTCATGTCAAGAGTGCAATGTGGTATCTTGTTTATTCTCCAGTGTCTGCGGTGTTGTTTACGTGTCACTTGAACCTTCAGATCAGGGCCAGCTCTCAGTGTCTGTTGCAACACATGACCTGCCATGTCATTGCTTGACAACACAGCAAAGCCTGACAAATTGTCATAGACCATTAAGATGGCTTCAATGGAAATAGCAGCGCCAGGAGATGGAGAAGATAAAATGAGATTCGTGTTCTACCTGAAATGTCATCCTGTGTGTCCTTCATGTTCTGATCTCCCTTAGAAAAACCCTTTCACATCACACTGTTTTCAGATTCCTTTAACATTCATGTGCTTACACACTTGCTCAAAGGCCTGCTGAGTATTTGTAAGTGTCACTGTGAAGTCTGGCAGTAGGAAGGTGGCAGTAACTCAAGCTCATGTCTACAAACACATGGACTTAGCTGCTTGATTAGTCAGCGAGTAGATGCT
Organism: Carassius gibelio; assembly: GCF_023724105.1. Lineage (NCBI taxonomy): Eukaryota > Metazoa > Chordata > Actinopteri > Cypriniformes > Cyprinidae > Carassius > Carassius gibelio. Next base: position 14,757,173 of record NC_068401.1, on the reverse strand, counting down.
TTATTTTCAGTCTCCCTTAGGATAACTGACCACTTCAACTGTAAATTTATCTTTTACTTAGGACCTGACAAAAAGTACTGCGACTGTAATGCTATTAATGGTAATTATGATACTATGCTAGTGAATAATTAATATATTAATGTAATATGGTATTGTAAAATCAGTACTGAAGTTTGTTACAATATTTATTATTAGGCGGGGCTGATCCCATTGCTACATACGACAAAATCTTTGGGAGACTGTGATTGGTTGGTTGTCCAATAAAAAAGTGCTTTAGACATTATAATAAGCCTTAACTTTGAAAAGTTGCATTTTTTTAGTTGGCAAATATGTTACGGTAACATTTACACAATACAGTTATCTACTGGTCGACTGCACTCAATAACTGAACTCAGACAAAACTAAAGTACATACTGTGCGGAGGGAAGGGGTTCTAGCTGACAAATAAGTCTACATACTCCGCAATGCTGCATTTATTTGATGAAAATTAGTGTACATTATACAGCAGTAATACTCTAACAATTTAAATAACTTTTTTTATTTTAACATATTTTAAAGTTTAATTTATATGTCTAATGGCAGAGCTGAAATTTCAGCAGCCATTACTCTAATATGCTGATTTGGTACAATGATAATATTTACTGTTATCATTGTTGAAAACAGTTGTGCTGCTAAATATTTTTCTGGAAACCAAAATACACTGTTAAGGATTCTTGATGAATATAAAGTTCAAAAGAACAGCATTCATTTGAATTTTTAAATAATAAAAGGTTTACTTTTGAGCAATTCTGTGCATTATGTAAAAAATTTTTTTTAAGTATTCACAAACACACATACACATATTAATTATATATAAATATATTTGTATGTTTGTAAAAATTAAATTTACAGTTTAAAGGTGTGTTTATACTTGTATGTGTGTACACAATAATTACAGGCTTATCCTAGGATAATTACAGCACGTTTTTAGTTCTAGATATGACTTTTATGTTGCTCCACTTGCTTTTACAAAACACAGCGGAAAGGAAGGTCCCTTTGTACCTATTCCCACTGACATCCTGTGTCTCCATCAGACTATAGTCTCTTTGATCCATGCTGATCCCCCTGCTCACTGTTTTCTTTCTCACTGAAGAGGTTGAGGTTGAGGTTAAGCTGTGCTTTATTCTTTTCACACACACTCTCCAGGCATTATAATCGAGTCAGCAGCAGAGGTCAGGAAATATAACACACCTCTGAGTATTTGTGGAGAAACGTGCTGTATAGATTCTGGTAGCGCATAGCGTCTGCTGTGAAATCATCTTTTTCAACTTTTACCAGAAAGTTCAGGTGTGTTAGAACGTTACTGTGTGATAATGTCCTCTGTCCTTGCACTGTTCCCTTTTTTCGGCCTTTGATAGGTGTGTGTGAGCAGAATGATGGGAAATGGAGCGCTCTGACACTGAAGGATCAATGGGGAAGCTCGGTAGAGAAGTTTTGCCGTGTGGTGCGGCTTGATGCTATTAGAACACAATTGTTCGGGTCTCTTTTGGCTCGTCCCTGGAGGGAAATCGTAAAGACTGCATCAGTCAGAAGCAGCCAAACAGCGTACACAGCCACAGCTACAAAAAGCAACAAAGGCACCCACACAAAAGACCAATGGCAGAAAAAATGAAAGATGTGGTGTTTTGAAATAGTTCAAATAATGTTTCATTCGATTTCAGAATGGTTGCAATGGTAAAACAAGTGCTTTTATAGAGTTCAGCCAGTGATATTCTTTCTCTTTTCTCTTTGTTTTTCTCTTTCTCTTTCTCTTTCTCTTTGTTCTTCTATTTCTCTTTCTCTTTCCTTCTGGATTATACTTAAAAACAAGTAATGTACCGTGGTTATACAACATGATTTGTACAACATGGTGCTATTTTAACACATACCGTATATACCATGTTAATGAGTCAATGACGAATAAGTGATTAAATTCAATTTAAAATACATGTGGCAAGTTCTTAGAGATCAAATTTTTCTATTTACAGTTTGTTAGTTTCATATGATTCTTACCTTTTTCAAGGAAAGGTTAATTATAATGACACTAAAATTGTAATGTGGCATAACCAAGTAAAAAGCAATAACATATTTTCCTTTGATTACATGGGAGTGTAGATATCTCATTCTTACTTTATAAATACCATGAATTAGTAATTTTGAAATGTTGTTTTGTGGAGCAGTTATTGTAGTATCATTGATTTAATATTAAATATTTTTCATTTTAATTTTAGATAAAGTTTAGGTAATGTTTTAGCAATAATATATAATCTTATCGAGTGTTTGTTAGTTTTAGTGTGTGTGTGTGTGTATATTTAATATAATAGTATAATATAATAGTGCTGTCAAATGATTAATCGCATAAAAGTTTTTGTGTACATTATGTATGTGCAATGTGTATATTATTGTGTATATATAAATACACATATACACTTATTTATATTCTTATGTTTTACATTATATATAAAAACATTTACAATTTTATGTAAAACATTTTTTTCTTAAATATATATATATATATATATATATATATATATATATATGTGTATGTATGTATGTATGTATATATATATATATATATATATATATATACTGTTCAAAAGTTTGGGATCAGTTTGTTTTTGACTAAACCTTGCTATCAGGATGACCCATCATCTATTTCTCCTAATCATGGTCTGTTTCTTCTAAAAGATTCTTCTAAAGAAGAGGGGGTTTATTTAAGGAAATCCATCTCGAGTGTATTGAGGATTTTGTTAAGGCCCATCGAGGCAGACAGTTGCAACTCGAAATACCATATACCATATATATATATCATGTTCATAAGAACCACCTCAACTGTCTAGTTATCTCATTACGCTATACTCTGCAGATAGTTCGCATTACAGGCTGACATTAAACTATTTTGAGCTACCAGAGCTATTTTGATCCCTGCATGGCACAGGTTCAGTCATTTGCACCTCAACACCTGTATCAAATCCCGCTACATTTTCAACAAATATAGCAAACAATTTTATTTATTGGGCTATTTATTATTACCACTCACTTGCAGCTCATAACAGGCCATTAAGAACCTATGAATAATTCTTTGAAACAGTCTGCTTTAGAATAATCTTCCACATTTGTAAATATTAATCCAAGTAGGTAAGTAAAAGTATGTATTGTCGAGTTGGTGCAATTTAGACAGCAAAATAGACAGCAGCGGCCCTGCAGCTAAATGCGCAAGCAGGTAAACAACACCAGTTATGTATATATGTCTGTCTCAGAGACAAGCTGAACACAAATAAGAGTGAATACGTTTTTTTAATAAGTTTGCTAGAGCTGTGGCACAGCAGTTAGCACACACATGCTCCTGAAGTTGTCAATAAATCCATTGGAAGTCATCAATATTGTCAGGTTGTTAATGTTCCTGTTACTACGGCTTTCACCACGTCAGTGAAAGCTGAACTGCTGTCATGTTCTCTGGCAGCTTTCTAAGCTTCAACACAACTAGTACATCCCCAGTTCTTGTATTATGGTTTCATTTAAATTGGTACATGGGTAGCAACTGGTGGTTATTTGCTTCTAACTATAGGAAAGTGAGTGGCGTATGTGAAGTTAAGGATTATATAAAATTACAGTCTTTTATTTGACACCTTGGCACATCTCAGAGAACTCGAGGAATGATTAGCACCGTATTTGGTTTTGCGGGAGGCCAAGTCCTGAGACTTTATATTTGAAAATATACACTCTTAAAAGAATAGTACACCCATCAAACTGAACCCATATAACTTTGTTTCTTCAAAAAAAAAAAAAAAAGGAATGTATTGGCCATTCTTGTCAATATAATAGAAGTGCAAGGCTCTCATGTAACAAAATGACAAAAAGTAAGCATACCAGTTTCATTAAAATGGTTCATAATAGTGCCGTCTTGTTAGGGCCCGAGCACCGGTCGTGCGAGGACCCTCTTGGAATTGCTCCATTTATTCTCTTAGAAGTTTCTATTTAGTTGCGCTCATGACGTCAAATGTGTTCAAATCACTACTAGAGAAAACAGAGAAAAATAGCTGTGGCATTTCCTTTTGCTCAAAAGGTAGAAAAACGATTACCTCCATAATTCACAGGGTTCAGTCTGACTTTCCTTGAGCTGTCAAATTAAAGCTGACAAATAAACAGGGCAACTGGGTCCAGGTAACATAAAGTAAGAGTACGCATTGTTCATTTACATGTACTACTGACATTGTAACAATGGCCATAACAACATATATTTTTACAAAATGGCAAAGAAGGAATGGGCATAAACATTGTTTTGTACTCAAATAAAATCTTAAAATTTCACCACTTTGTGGTGGCTTTCATGCGCACTCAACTTGCAAATATATATAATCTTTCCATCAAGACATGAAAACACACTAATGCGACAGATTTGTAAAGTGAGTTAATAACTCTCAGACTTAACTTTTCTTTGGCATATTCATTAGAGTTGATGTACTGTACTGTGTGCACAAATAGTTTCTCTTGAGTTTTAGCTTTTCATTTTTTTTTTTGTTGCATCTAGTTCACAAAACCATTCTGATTTGGTTCTCAAGTTTAACTTGGAATATAACGTATGGGCCATTTGAACTTCATTTGTCACGACATAATTTGCACTTTTTTGGGCTGGACTTACCATAAAATAAGGTGCACTCAGATTTTCTGATGTAATAATCATATTTGATGGCATTCTGAACTTGGTTCTGGTTCTTCCATGCCTGGTGTTTGAAATGCACAGTTTCCCTTTGTTAAGTCCACAGCTAAGAACAAAGAGTCGGAGAAGCTCTAGAGATGGGAATTTGGTCCCTGATGAAAAGAACCACAATCCACCCATATCTATGTTATGTATAAAAACAACTAGATTTATATGGAAGGAATGTAACACTGGAATTCAGATGCTACAATTCCTCACACATTGTGGGCATTCTGGGTGCTATGGGACCTGTGCATCTCAGTGCAATATAATAATGTGGTCTTGTTGTTGTTGTTGTTGTTTTTTAGATTTCTTGACTCCAGAAAGATGTGGGGTGGCCATAACGATGGTGACCAGCAAGGTCATGTGAGTGCGCGAATGGAGACCAGCTTACCCATGGGTACCACCAGTATTTCTGTATCCCAGCAACAGGCTCCTAAGAAGTTTGCTCCTGTTGTGGCTCCCAAGCCCAAGTTCAACCCCTATAAACAACCCGGGGATGCAACACACGAGGGAGCTGGTAAGACTTATAGCCTTGACTTTTTCATTATTAGCGTTTGTGCATATTTGCATATGACCATGGTCAGAACACATGTACGGGTTTGCAAAATGTGTTTTTGCCACTTGAGAATCAGAACTGGGAAACGATGATCGACTTGGAGTCGAAATTCAAAGAAACGTTGAGGCAAATTGAATTGCACAGGCTAAAATGTGGCTTTTACATGAAACCTCAAGATGCAAAACTCGCTTGAAATAAGGATGTTACTGAACCACGACTGCAGGACACAAGGGCTCTTGGTCTGCCTTGCATCATACTAAAAAGTCTCGACTGGCTCTTTGAAGCTGTCGTCTTGCCAAAGACATTTTATTTTGGAAGACAGGTGACCATCTGACCATGAAAGTCCACCACTGGTGGCCATTTATATGCTAGGTCTATCTTAGCACTTTAAACAAGACATCTGGAAACACACACACACACACACACACACACACACACGGCTATTGGCTTTGTGGTATTTCTGCTTTAACTTTTATTAACTTTTATGTGTATTATTGCTCAATATGACTGGCATATGTTTGCCAGCACAAAAAAAAAACAACAACAAAATATATAGACTAGTTATATCTTCACTCAAAATAACTTAATCCAAGTTCATAAATACACAAAAATGACACAAATTCACAAAACTGGTCCGAATTAAGTGTAATATAGAGAATATAGCAAGCAAGACACATGAATATCTTTTGTTGTGACAGAGTTTGCATACAAAACAAACAAAATATAGATCAGATTTTATAAATTTGTCTCCAAATTTTTTTTAGGGGTTATTTAAAAGGGCCATTTAAAAAATTCTTATTAGTTTAGTATTTCATTGTTATACTTAACTAGCAGTTTTAACATTTACTAAATGTGTCTATTTTTTGTCAGTTTACCATATGGCCAACACTTTAGGTTAGGTAAAACAATAAGGTTCATTAGTTACTGTTAATTAATGCACTAACAAACAATGAGCAATACGTTTGTTACAGTATTTATTCATCTTTGTTAATGTTAATTAATAAAACTACAATTGTTCATTGTAAAAATTTTCATTATATTAACTTACGGAACATGTCTTTAGCTAATTTGATGGATTAATGAGGTTATTCAGTTAGAAAATCTATTTATTTAGTTCAGCATTAATTATAAAACCCAAGCTATAATAATTTACACAAGAGGATCAGTGAGTCTGTTGGTGGTCAATGTGTGAGTTGTTCATATGTAATCGCCTCACACACATATGAGTAGGTCCATATTGGCTTTGTGCATGTGTGGGGCCAGAGGGGTTGAGTTTATAAGGACTCATTGTTGGCTTATGTCCAGGTTTTCAGTAGCATGTGATGTTCACATTCACTGGAGGTCTTGGGTGGCACATTCCATTAGAGCAACATGGCCCCAGTGTCACTGTTAAGCCCCTGATGGGTGGCAGGTGCCAAGAATGTGTCCATCCGCTGTGCCAACTCCCTCCCCTGTCAGATTTTTCTTGCCTCGCTGCTCAGGCTTTTACTGTTCCTCTCATTGTCACTGTCTCTGATGATATTCCTGGAAAAGGAGACTGATTATGATGTATGTGCTTGAGTTTGTTTGCATGTTATTACTAGTAATTGTCCCTTAGATAAAAATAGTGTTGTTTAGTTACATAACATGGTACCAAATTGATGCTGTGTTTGCATTACCGTTAGAGATGTACAGATAACTGTATTATTATTCATGTATTTGCTTGAGTTTGTTTGCATGTCATTACTAATAATTGTCCTTTACATAAAAATACTGTTTTTAGTTGCATAATATGTTACCAAATTCTTGGTGTATTTGTATTACCATTAGAGATGCATAGATAATTGTATAATTACTCATAATAGTATGTTTTAATAGCATACAAATAGCATATAAAATAATCCATATCGGATCTATATAGGTGGAGCTGGGGAAGGTGGAGGGTTTCAGAGCCATATAAAATGCAAGGCAGTAAGCTCATTGGCTGCATATGCAGCATGAACCAATTAGCTATCAGCCTGCGTGATCTAGAGTTTCATGACTAAACTATATACTGTATACTGTGCAGCGGTTGAGGGCAGAACTGATTTTATGCTATTTACACACGAGGACAACAAAGAAACACAGGAAATACTGAGTGAAAAAGTCTCTAACAAGTCATGACAAGGAAGAAGTTGTTGATTAGTAAAGTGCAATTTAATTATAGTCGCCAATGACTCAAATTACCAGGTTTACATTTTATATATACATATATATATATATGTGTATATATATGTGTATATATATATATATACATATATATATACATATATATATATATATATATACATATATATATATATACACCTGTTTTGCATGTGTGAAGATGCATTAAAAAGACACTATGTGGATTTCACATATATCAAAACCTAAATATTACAGTTTCACATGTCAAATCCTTTGATTACATGATGTTTTCTATCAATAGTTTGTTATGTAAAGTTTAAAAGGTTGCAGCAAGCCCGACAAATAAACCCAACAATCCGTGAGGCTCATATTTACAAGCATACGTGCAGAGTTGCATGAGTTATTATTGATTACTGATTGCAGACACTTGGCCCTTGGGCATTACGTAAATATGGGTGAAACCATAAATGCTCAAAAGTGTTAGTGCGATTTCTTTGCAGTTTCTACCCAGACAGGCATTTTCATGCTCTCTGGACATCAACCAAGTCTTAGCTAGCGGCATGCCCTTTGGCAATTTGTAATTTTTTTTTTTCTTAAAGAGTATTATTGGGAATTTGTTTCTGAAATAAAAGTGCTCTATTCTTGCATTAATTGGCTGATAGTGGCGCTGTCAGATAGGGGTTTCCATGGTTACAGCGTGGGCTTTCTGGACCCTAAAAAGCTTTCTGATTAGAAATGTGAATTTAACTTAATCTCTATGGTGAAAATGGTATTAATTAAGTTATTCTATTTTTAAACATTTCACAGAAAATAAGAAAGATAGAGGACCTTGAGGGCTTATTTTATGCTGTAACCCTGCTGCTCTGCTGCTGGTGTGAGAGCGACACCGAGACCTGCCTTTGTTTCAAAAGAAAACCAATGATGAGATAATTGGAGGGAGTTTTCACACATCTATCCCAGTCAAACTTTGAGCAAGACAAAGTTACCTGAGCTCCTTTTGTCCTATTTTAGTTTTACTGTACCAGAGTCAACAGAGAAATGCAACCAACCAATATGCATATTTGTCATTTTTTTGGGTTTGCTGTAAATACCAAGCCATAAATTTGAAGACATTGTAACTGAATAATACAACATGCATCTTTATTCAGACTGACATTGCGAATGTTCCGTTTAGTTCTGTATGATTTCTACAAACTGACTAGAAGCTGATTGAAACAAATGACATCCGCAGAGCAAGTGTCTCTCTCTCACACAAAAGTCCCCAGCGAACCACCTGTTTTTCAGTAAATGATGGAGAAAGACTATGGTTAATGTATTTATAATTCAGGCCCACATGGGACGGTTAACAAAAGTAAACTCATTTGCATTATTTGTGGTGTCATTTTCCAAGATCATAAATATTATACATTAACACTCATTCAAAAAAAAAAAATAAATAAGTAGGAAGGACTGCAGTTTAGAAGCAAAAACATCAACATCAACATGAGATGTAAGAATATAAGTGCTGGGGAATGCTGATATATTTTTATGTTTAATTTCATTTATTTGTACCTGTGCCTATAAAAAATTATAGAAACTGTTATTTTAGTAATAATATAAAACAATAATTAATATGTTACTTTGTAGGTAATATTTAATTCCAGAACACCACATGTTTAAGGCGTTTTTTTTTTTTTTTACATTCTTTTAATTCTGCAACGGTTCACTAAAACGATCTTTTTTTTCTGAAAACTTTCTAACCTTACGGTTACACAGAGCTCAGAGAGCACAGAGGAAGAGTTTGTGCATATGCTTGTGTCACGCTAGAAGGGCTCCCGTGGGCATTGCGGTTCACACTTCTGTAAATTTTAGGGTGTCTCTATCTAAACAAGGTGCTTGAAAAACAGTATCAGACCTATATTATCCAATATTTGCCACAGGAAGTGGATGCGTTGCGTAATATCTCCTTTATTCTTCTGTGTATTACTGCCAGCTTGCAGCTGCTTATGACTATGTGAAGTCAAGGCTAAGCGACATAAAAACAAACCAGATGAAATCCAGGCATGGCTGAACAAGACTGACAGTGACAAACATGTTTTTTTATTTAATTTTTTATTTGTTTGTCCGGTATTAAGTTTCTTGTGGTTTAATCTGAACAACAGACAGCTGGGATGTTTACCTCAGTTGTTTAATGTTAGCAAGCTAGTACCTTTTCACATTGAGTATGTATTTTGTGGATGGGTATTTTGAGGTGAAATGTTGATATTTATTTGTTCTGAAAGTGACAAATGCAGCTTAAAACCTGAATAAAAGAGTTTCTCCAGTCACTTTGACTGTTGCTAAAAAAAAAAAAAGAACCAAAGGAAAAAAAGCAAGCCACTATACAGATTTATTCATTCAGTTTAGTCATTTAGTATTGACTACATGCTGTTAAAGTGTGGTCAGACGCAAACGAGCCTGCCTGTTATCGCAGTTCGCCACCGTCTGTTGTATTCAGTGCCATGACTTCATGTCTGACTAACCTCTTGACTTATTCTGAGCTTCTGTCTGGAACATTTCTAATTGAAGGTTGAAAGGCAGATACAGAACATAAAAGCTGTTTTAGGTCCTGTATCTGCCCGTGTGCTATTGTGTGAGAAAATGTGCCGGAAGATAGTGTGAGTTGAGGCCTTGAATCGAGGGCAGTTCATTAGGCCTCTATTACTGTGGATAAGCCCAATTCCTTAGCAAGCTAATTGACTTTTTATTAATGGAGATAAGTGAACGTGTCAATTATCTGAGCAAGAACATCATAGGAGATAAAGCAAACAGTAATAGGGAATCATTGTAAAGGTGTCTCGTCAAAGTGAGGATTTGTACAGGGCTAATGAGGTTTTTAACACTGGTTTTCACATTAAACTAATCTGACGGGAAATGTGGAAAAACCTGAGTGTGTTTGTGTGTGTGTGTACTGCCGCATAAGGTATGCAAACTCTTTGGATTTACCTGGATTTCTTCATGAGATGGCCATGAAAAAGTCTCAAAAAGAAACAAATAACATGCTTTTTTTATTATATTATAAATTCCCTAACCAAAAATATAACAAATATATAAATAACCCTTGTTTTGTTGGAGCTGTGGCATAACACATTGAGCTGTGGTGCTCATGTGAGAGATCTGGACCATGCCGTGTCCTGGTCTTTTTTTCCCCATACATCCATACATTTGCCTCTGTCAAAAAGTGGCATGACCTTTTATGTCCTGTTTTTATCAACAGGCAAATATATTCAGACACCGTATCTTTAGCCAGTATTTTGTTCTCGTTTTCTACATGACCATCACAACTTATGATGTGCCAAACCTCAAAATTGCCTGTTATGTATATGAGTTTAGAGTCAGCCAGCTCAACAGTTAAACACCTGCATGTCTAATTCACAGCGGATGGTCGGTAAAAACAGGAACTTGTTCACTTGGTTGTTCAAGAAAGCAAAGCCAAACAAAAGAATAAAGGGGCGTGTAAACATCTACTTTACATAGTTTCCAGACCGTGCTGCTTTTTAGTGAAAAGGTGCATTTTCTTTTCTATTCTTTTTTCTAAAAGATCAAATGCAGTATTATTTGATAGACATCTAGTGTGAAAACGGTGACCTCATCATCTTTTTTGGGGAAACCATTAGTTGCTCAAGCAGATTGATACACACTTGCACAAGCTCACACATAAATATACTCAGTATTTGCAAACTCAAACTCCAGCACACACTCGTCTCTAATTTCTGTGAAAGGAAGACCTCTGCGCAGAAAAAAAAAATAACATCTGTACAAGACAGAGAAAAGGCCTATCTGCTTTTTTTTTAGAAACTGTTTTTAGCAAGACTTATTGGCAGGGGTCATTTGCTTCTCGCCTTCCCACGACTACCAAATAGATTATACTTGGGTGGTTGGACAAATACTTATTAAATGAGGCATATTTTAGTTATAGAAGGCAAGGATTTGTATCTCCACCAATTCTGTCAGTATATTTCCCCATTCATATTATCCAGTTTACAACTTTGCTGTTACTGTCACAGGTTCCTCTTTAATTATTTTGCTGAAATGTTTTATTGTATAAAGTGTGGTCCGACTTCATCTATCAAGCAAGTATAATACAAGACTCTCAAGTTGTTATACATGGGTCTGTAATATAGAACTGTAGGGTTGCGTTGGGCTGCAGTGATCAGCACATGCTTCAGAGTCTGACATTTACTGTGACCCGCTGTGTCTGCTATTCTTTACAACATTACATTGCACCACATTTGGCTGTCCAAGTTGACACGGTCAAGTTTTGGTGTGGTGAACCCATTGCAGATGGAGTATTTTAAAGTGATCATTTAATCAAAAAATACAAATTCTGCCATCACGTATTCACCCTCATGTGGTTCCAAAACTGTATGACTCTTAAATGTAAAAAAAAAAAAAAACGTTGATTTAATGTAATGAAAGGAGCTGACCTTAAGCTGTCTTTAGGATCCTTAAGTTGGTTTAGAAAGCAGTTTGCGTTATTTCTTGTACAAGACCCAATCACAATAATCTGTTCTGTGAATAGCCAAAGACACTTCAAAACAAACTTTTTCAAAAACAACTCTTATATGTGACCCTGGACCACAAAACCAGTCTTAAGTGTACATTTTATTTTTCAAAACTGAGATTTATACAACATCTGATAGTTGAATAAATAAGATTTCCATTGGTATATGGTTCATTAGGATCAGACATATTTTAAAGTTGTCCAAATGAATTCTTAGCAATGCATATTATCAATCAAAAATGAAGTTTTGATATATTTATGGTAAGAAATGTACAAAATATCTTCTGGCATAAAAGAAAAATCTATCATTTTGACCCATACAATATATATATATATATTTATTTATTTATTTTTTTGGCTATTGCTACAAATATACCCCAGCGACTTAAGACTGGTTTTGTGGTCCAGGGTCACATATGTATTTTTGTGAAACATATGTTTTTTACAAATACGTTTTTTTGTTGTTTTTTTTTGCAAACATTGTTTAGCTGAGATGGTATTTGTGGACGAGCACATAAGATGATAAAATAATTTATGTAATCCTCTCTGAGCTGTGTTGTGCAAGTATTATCATATCAGTGAATAATGTATGCCGTTGAAGGGTCCAAGAAAATGCAAAGAACCTCTGGGTTAAAATAGTAGTTTTTAAAGAAATATGGAGGGTTTGTGTTTGTGTGCTTGCCTTTTCTCTCTCTCTCAATATTAATGTGTCACGTGTTTTCGCTAAAGTTAAATAAGAGTTCTCCATATAGAAATCACATATAGCTTTAGGTTAGATTGTAGCAGGCCTGTAATCCAAAAACTCATTTCGGGAAGTGTAATCCAGACACATCACTGCTGTTTAATCTCTTGTAACTTCATTGTCTCTTTTGATTTAAGAGGATTAAACAACTAAATATTTGGTTGGCCACTTGGAAACTTTATATACAATAAAATTTGCATGATAAACAATGTGGCATGAAAGCTATTAACATTATTCAGGGTATTATCTGACTGTTTTGATTGTGCATCCTAGCTCTTTGACATGGTCCCAAATCTCTGAAACATGATTACCTGAATGAAAAAACAAAAACAAAACAAAAACAAAGTAAGAATCTGTTTATTTACTTGAAAGCACACGTCACAGTACCCTTGTTTAATTTTATTGTTTTGGACTAAGGATGCATCAGTATCAAAATTGTATTCAGCATCATAAGCTTTTATGAATGAACATTTTTTGTTAAATTCTATAATTATATATATATATAGAGAGAGAGATCATACTAAATGCATGTTATATTTTATTTAGTACTGTCCTGAGTAAGATATTGTACATAAAAGATATTAACATTTAGTCCACATGACAAAAATTTGCTGAAATTATTAAAATAACCCCACTCAAAGGTTTGGGAACCCTTGGTTCTTAGTACTGTGTTCTGTTACCTGATGATCCTCCACTGTCTTTCTGTTTTGTGATGGTTGTGCATGAGTCCCTTGTTTGTTCTGAACAGTTAAACTGAGCAGCGTTCTTCAGAAAAGTCTTTAAGGTCCTGCAGATTCTTCAGTTTTCCAGCATCTTTGCATATTTGAACCCTTTCCAGCAGTGACTTTATGATTTTGAGATGCATCTTATCAAACTGAGGACATTTGAGGGACACAACTATTAAAAAAGGTTCAAACATTCACTGATGCTCCAGAAGGAAACAAGATGCATTAAGAGCTGGGGGCCCCACTGCGTTTGTGTGTGCGTGTGTGTGTATGTATGTATGTATGTATGTATATATATATATATATATATATATATATATATATATATATATATATATATATATATTGTGTGTGTGTGTGTGTGTAAATATTAATTATTTATCTGTTTTAATTATATTTGTATATTATTTTTACTTGCCTGGTCGACAATAGTTGCAAAATATTGCCATCTACGCTTGTTATCAGAGGATAAGGGGAGATTATAGCTGTTTACATTAATGTTTAGTTTTTATATCAAACTGTGAATCTGATATAAAATTGTGGATTAGAATAAATGCAAATGAGGGACTGCACTTACTAGCAAAAGACCCCCAAGGCTACCGAGTCACATTGGGTTGTGGGAGTCAGATTTGGGCCACCAGGGGCTTTGCATCGAAGAGTTCTTTAATTTTGTTGGTTTTTCCAAACATGATTTAATCAAAGAGTAGTGATGAAAATCAAAGCATCTGAAGATGTAGGCATATTTGTTTCTGCTACATTCCCCTTAAAGGTGTAGTTCACCCAGAAATGAACGTTCTATCATCATTTGCTCACCCTCATGTTATTTCAGACCTGTTTTCCCCCACTCAGGAATATAAAAAACTGAAGCAAATTCTTACAATAGAAGTCAGCAGTAACTCTTTGGTTTTCAAAAATTTTCTTCTTTAAGATTTTTAAAGAGCTGTTCCTTTAAGAGATAAAGGGTTTTCCTAGTGTTGGAATGATTTAAATATGAGAATGAGAATGAATATATAGATTTCTAAAGCCTTTTTTTGTGATGTTTATTCAATACTTTACTAATTTTCCACAGTAACTTATAATAAATAATTACTATTATCTTCATTTAGAGTTTTTTTCTCAGCAAATATTGCTATGCAAATAATTTTAAATTAATAATTATAATCATGTATAAATAACTAAGATTTATTAAATTTATTATCAGCATCTCATGAAGAAACAAAAGGCAGAAGAAAAAACTAAAAGTCTCACTCTCTGTTGTAAATGTGACATTCTTGGAAGGTTCAAGTAAACACTTGAGCGTCCTCCAAGAATCCTAATGTGTCTGTGTTGATCTCTGCTGTTTCATGCAGCTGCCTTCATCAATCACTTCATATCCATTACACCTTTTAGGCCCTTCTCTCATCTCTCCATTGAGCGCAGAGAATTCTTAACACCACACAGGTCAAAGGTCATTCTTCTCATGCAGTCCACTGGGAGAAAGATTTGCGGTTAGACTTATTATAGCTCAAACAATGCTTTGAGTTCTGTCATCACATGGCTGTCAGCCATGGCTTGCACAGTGCAAAGACCAAATAAGCCATTATGTTTGGCTGACAGGAAAGGAAAGTGGCAGCTGTACACGTCTGTCCTGTATTATGCCACATACGATTAGGGCAGTAAATTCAAAATGATTTAGTGAGGGCTTTGATGTTCACTGGATTCTGTTTATTGTGTGTTTGGATATATGACAGTATGATGTGGACTGAACTCATAGACCTTGTTTACACCCGGTGATATAAAAGCACATACAGTAGTTGAATTCATACAGGTACCAAAATAATGAAATAATGTATGACTTATTTTCTTTTGTCAAACACAAAAGAGTGTATTTTGATTTTTATTAGATTTTATAACTTTTTTCTGTACAATGAAAGTCAGTGGGGTCCAACATTCAAATTTCCATTTCAAAAGTATCTTTTCACATTAAACAATGTCAACCGGGTTTGGAACAACATGACAGTGTGTTATATTATAACGAGGGAGGCGTGAAAACAAAGTGGAGATCCAAATGCAATGCTTTAATAAGAGCGTAGTCAAACAGGTGTGGTCAACAACAGCAAACAACAATGGCAGTGGCAAGGCAAAACAGTAATCCAGATAATCAGGCAAGGGTCAGGGCTGGCAGCAAAACAATCATAAACAAGAAAACAGTCCAGGGATCAAAACACAAAGGCAAGGAAACCGAGAAAGTAGAAACATGGAAATTTAGAAACCATGGGAGAGCTATACATCATTCAATCACCAGCGAAGACAGAGAGTGGGTGTGCTATTCTTAAATTCATACTAATGTGAAACAGCTGTGACCTGATGAGAGACAGGTGATGCACTTGATGAGTCCAGGCAAAGGATTATGGGAAATGGAGTCCTGAGTGAATGGCAAGGTACAGAATGGAGTGCCCTTTAGAGGAGCTCACGGGCGCTCCAGCTGTATGGAAATCATGACGTATATAAATTTTAAATGAATAAAATGAAATTAATCACTTTAGATGCACCCTTCACCACCCAACATTATTAAGGTCTGGGCTCTGTAAAAAAACGGCTTGTTTATAAGCTGCATGATTCTTGAATTTTTCTGATTATACTGGACCTCTTTCCGATTTCAGAACGATTGAGGTTTGTGGTTGTGCAGGATTGACCAGCACCTTGTGTGGGTCAGATTCTCATCCTTTATTTTAATTTTTGATGTGCTGCACACAGTAATCCAATCATTATTTTACAGATTGGGAGTGTTATGCTGGCACTGGTAGTGAGAACTAATAGGAAACGGTAATAAAACAAATAGACAGAGATTGCTGATTAAATGCCTCCATATAAGCGTGTTAATTTGACGCCAAGTAGGACTCACCGTTTGCGATTTTAGAAGAGAACTTGCAATGTAATGGCCATTTCTTTTTTGCATTGTTGTAATGGGGTACTGGAGTTCACCTGATGGCCACTGCGGATGTGACAGGGAGCTTTTTATGTCCTGACAGCCTTAGTTCACCTCCTTGTTAATTAGAAGGTTGAATAAACGGTCTTTGGCAGGAGAGTAGGAATGATCTGAAAAGTGGGGACGACTCATTATAAACCTTATCAGCCTGACTCATGAATATTAATTAGGTGATGTGACAGTCGCCCAGTGGTCCTAACTGAATTACTTAAAAGACAGGAAAATTGGATTAGCCACTTACCAATTTGGTGTTTGTGCAGTCCATTTGGTTTGCAAAGAATTCTGCTTGGCGTCAACGTCGTTGTACAGCTATGCAAAAAAATAAAATAAAAAATAAATTAAATTTTCATGTGAAAAGCTTTTTTTTTTTTTTTTTTTTTTTAGAAAAAGCTTTTGCTTGCCATGGTTGCATTTTTATGATAAAAATACAGTAATATATAGTGATATATTATTCCAATTTATAGTAACTGTTATTTATTGCAAGATTTATGTATATAAAAAATACCATGCTTTCACCAGCAATTTATCTAGTCTTCAATTTCTCATGATCTTTCAGAAATCATTCTAATATGATGATTTTGTGATCAAGATATATTTCTTAGCATTATCAGTGTTAAAAACAGCTAATATTCATGGAACAATCAATGGCAATAATAAATAAATTAACATTTATATATAAACATTTATTTTTAAGAGTGTATGTACTGTAAAGGCCCAATTCTCACTAATAATTGCAACTTTTGCTTCAATTGACACCACTTATTACTGCTTAGCAAGGAATAGGCAAGTAGTAGATACGGTAATGCAGAATATGTGCTTTATAAATACTTACAGTATATATAGCCAAAATGCTAGTAATATGTTATTAATCAAGTAGTTAATAATGAGAATTGGTCCCTACACTAAAATGTTACCAAAAATGAATGATCAGTTCTAAAACATTATTTGAATAGTAACTGTGACTTTTAGTAGAAAAAGCTTTTTATTAAATAGTCATATGGATTTTCACTGAAAAGTACGAGTAAAGTCCTCAGAGCATTCAGTGAAGAATAGAAGAAAATGTATTCAAAAACTTTTCATGGGTGGAATGGACAGGATCAACAATAAAAGACTAAGTATGTGAGCTGTCTGCACGGCCTTTTGTCAAAGTAAGCAGCAGATGCTTGTGGTTTCTACGGGAACCTTAAGATTCTCATTTGTGGGTTTCCTGTCAGGTTTCCACAGAGAGACTTATGTGGGGAGTCTGACATAACAGCCGGTAGTCGGTTAGCTGATGACCAGCCGAATGAGGAGGGAGAGAGACAAAAGAAATAAAAATAAGGAAACAAGCAAGCATGCTCAGATGAAAACAGGACAAAAACATTTGGAGAAAATAAAATTATGAAAATGTATCTGCAGGTTGTATGTCAGCAACTTCACAAAGTTTTCCTCTGCTTCTGAAGGAAAGATTCTCAATGGCTACTCAAAGTGTTTCCATCACTTTCAAGTGTTTCCATTCATTTCATCACCGACAGATAATCCCGCTTTATGATAATCGTTGGCTAGACAGCATAGTAGACAATGTAAAAACAGCACTTTAAGCCACTTACCACCTAGAAACTGTGTAAATGTCTTAAACTGGAACATAAGTTGAATTTTGTGGGAGAATTAGATGTACATCCTCTTAGCGGTACTTAAGGGACATGTCATGAACTTTACAGATGCTTTAATACAGTAATCTCAGGGTCTGGCGCCATTGGGAACTGAACTCAATAATATAATATATCGTTTCCAGTGACAGGCTGACGATTGACCCGGTTTTAAAGATGGAAAATGAACATATGACATGCATCTTAAAGACATGACAGCTTTTGGTCAGCTTAATTCAGACCACTGCTTGAAGTTTCATGTCCTTCTTGAGCCAGACAAGGACGCATGGAGCCAAAAATGATTTTCACAAATGAAACTGAAGCTGCCCTAATTTTTCATAAACTTCCAACTTGCATGTATTTTAAAAGCAAATACGAAACTCGGCTATGTTTTCGAAGGCTTATCGGCATAACAGAAATCAAATCTGAAAAATGAAAGCACAGATTAGCCGAAGGAAATTAAGATGTAGGAATTAGAAAAATGTTTGTCAGTTTGCATTAAACAGCAACAGAAAGAGATGTCAGTTTTAGTTAGTACACACAAAAACGTAAGGGCAGTTAAATATATAAATAAACACCCAATAAAATGTGACTAGTAATAAACGCTAAATAAATACACAAATTACAGGCCAATGAGGCCAGTAAGGACTATGAGTTTTTTTCAGTAGTATCTAGTTTCAGGAAGGACATGTTAAACTTACCAATAAATAAAATAAAATAACTTTATATTCATAAAAAAATCCTGACCAAAAAAATTTATAAAAATAAGCAGAACCTTTAGGGTCCATGGAACTTTTCCATTTTATAGAAGTTTCTTTAGTGAAGAAAGGTTTTTAGGTTTAAGAAATGTTTTTTATGCTAAGAACTGTTTATTTTTATTTTTTGAAAGATGTTGACCGAAAGGTTCTTTGGAGAACCAAAAATAACTCTTCAGTGGCATCACTATGAAAACAGCTTTTTACACCTTAATTTTTAAGAGTGTAACTGAACCAATCATTGTCTATAACAGTTATTATTATTATTATTATTATTTATTTTTTTTTAAAGCCAAAGGACCTCCAAATACGATGATCCCTTTCTCAAACAGCAAAACAGCTGCACTGTATACAGGTATATGAATATATAAATACCTATTTATTTGTATATTGCAGTGATCCTCAAATCTGGTTGGCGAGATCCCTTTTTCTTGCAGAGTTTAGCTCCAACCCTGATCAAACAAACCTACCTGTGATTTTCTAATGATCCTGAAGACATTGACTAGTGAACTTGAGGATTTCAGGATCACATTTAAGGATCACTGGTATATTGTGTGAAAAAATTTATAAAAATTTAGTATTACAATTGAAAACATAACTACATAATTCAACTAAAGCCAAAATAAATTGATTAAATATTATCTGAAAAATATCAAAACAAAAAATACTTTACCCCCTTCAAAACATATAGCAGTCGAATACACTGTGTTTGTCTATTTTAGATAACTGGGTCCAAGTCTAAGATAACTCAAAAATGTTTTGTTTTAAGTTTGTACAATGGATTCTATGTAAGTACATTGCACAAACATGCAAGGCCCAATACAAGTTCTGCAAAAACCAGAGAGCATGTACCCAGCAGAGTTTGGCACCCGTTTGGGTTGCATGTCCACACATGTCCTCACATAATTCAGTAGGCCCTTTTTATCTGCCATGTGCCCTGCCTGCCTTAAATTACGTAGTAAATTCCCTCCACTTGAGACAAACCCCTCATTCTCATCCAGCCTGCATTCCTCTTTTGTTTTCAACTAGTGGACTGCATTGCTTTCTATTGATCTCTCTTAAGTATTTTTGGACTGATGTTTCACTTTTCCATTCCCATATTTCCACTTTCACTGAACCCTCCATTTTGCCTGATACTCTTTGTACAGAAGCTCCATGGTTCTGGACTGGAACGTGTTTTTGGAACGTGTTCACCTGCAGAATTACCAGATCCATCCCTGCATTTGAGTTAAATATACAGTACATGGCGACACATTCCATTTGGCTTTCTGAATCCGAACGATTCTCAGTTACAGCCCAGCTAGTTTTCATTTAATAACTTTTTTTCAGGGTGCTTTCTTTTCACTGGTAGTGCAGAAACTATACAGCATTGTGCTTCTGAGGTCCTTTTTTATTGAAGCTCGCACTGCTGGGATGGTAGATTTGAGGGCATCACCTCTCCGTTGTACTAGTTCCGTTTTTGCTCCTGCACAATAGTTTAATCCCCCTTTTATGTCTCCAAATTTTAAAACTCCCTTTTCAATCCCTCTCGAATTCCTGTCAGATGTCCTCAAACCAGCATTGTCGGCTCCTCTATGCTTCGAGAAGGAGATCTCCAAAAACCTCAAACCTCAAAGCCAAATGAAGCCATAAATCTGTCTGTTGTATATTACAGTTAATTAAGAGCAGGACTGAACCTCAGAGCTGCAGCGGATGCTAGAGAGAATACGGACGGATAATTACAGATATAAAAATGCGTTTAGGACGTCTCCCTGCCGTAGCACATTTTGAGAGCGTCTCCACAAAGATAAACCATTGGAAATGTCACAATGGTAATTATAACACTTTATTCTTCTAGGACTGTGAAGGGTTATAGATTTGTCAACCCTTTTGCTTGAATTTTTTCTTTCTTTTCTTTCTTTCTTAGTTTCTTTATTGATATATTCATTAATATATTTACATTTCTGTTAAATGTATAGTTATTTTCTTATTTAATTCTGCCCTAAAAGTTAATTGAAAAAAAATAAAACCATAATAATGTCATCAAAACAAGAGGTAAATATTAGCACAAATTCAACCTTTTCTTAACTGTTTAAAAATTCTTGATCGTAAGCAAATATATATTTTTTTTCATTTTGTTTGTTGCTGGGTAGATATGTGAATATATTGGATGGTTTGCACACTTTTTCCCAGTTTCATGCCAATGAAATGACAAAACTGGAGATCCTCATTTCCAAATGCACCCAGCCATTCATTTTGTTTACTGCGGTGTGTTTAAATGCTGGTGCAAAGATGCTTCTGCATGAACTCCTGCTGTAAATCAAATTCATTGGGAAATTTGGAGTGCAAAAATGTTTTTTCAATACATCTACAGTAAATATGTACCAAATAAACATGCAACCTGCTGCACAGATTACAAAAGTGACATTCCACAGAACGCTCTTCCGGCTTTATGAATGAGTCTGTCAGAGTGGAGATTTTCATTTCACGAACAGTATTCGATAGATGCTCTTTTGAAACGGTCTATTTGTTAGTTGCTACTGTGCCAGTATCAATGCCAGATGGACAGAGGTTGCACAGAGTTCAAACACAGATTTGTATATTGCAAAATGAAGTTCCTCTTGTCCACTTTCAGCTTCAAATAACTTCTGTGCATTTAAATGAATACAAAGAAACCTGTTGAATATGCGGAATGACAAGATTATAGTCATCATCCTACTGCTTGGATTGTAGTTATTATATTACAGTTCTAGTTCTCAAACTTTTCAGGCCACGTAGCTTTGACCAAATCAAAACCTTTACAAAATGAAAAATAAAAATCTTTACAAGGTTATCTTTCTACAAAGTATTTCCTCAAAAGTTGTAACTTTTATCTTGTTCATTGTCTTTTTTTATACCTATACATACTATATTTATTGTGAAATTCGCTTTAGCAGTGGAATTGAATTTAATCAAATAGCTTTCTCTTAAGCGTAATACATTGAAAAAGATATAATGTCAACAAAGTGAACACATTATATTTATTTTATATTGAGACAGTGCAATTTATAATATTAATCTTAATATTTTTAATATTAATACTATATATTTTGTGTAGTATATACTGTAAATATACATGTTCCTTTATGTAAGCATTAAATATTACATGAAAATGTATACTGTAGCTGCCTGTTTTAAGACAAGAGTAACTTGCAAGTAAATAATCATACAGTATTTGAGAAAAATCTAATTCATATTGCATATATTCTGGTATTTGATCTTAAAACTACTCTGCTTTATGAGTTTAACATTAGATACCATACAATTGAGTCAATAGCTGGGCACAAGTTTACAGAATATTCTTGACTTCTTTGTCAATCACCACTCTTTTCCGGTGCAGAAAAAAATAAAACTGTGGTGTGTTACGAAACGAGCGTTTACTGTGTATGCAAACACACACATCTGCATAAGCACATGATTGGATTGGAATAAAACCCTTTATACGGGTCACATCTGAGAAATGCACACACAATCATCCCGTTACAGGAAGTGTATTTCATCTCAGCTTTTATGCTCCACTGGCTTCATCTAGAGCTTGTTTTTCTTTTCTTTTTTTTCTTCTTCTTTTTCTTTAACTCAACCCTTAACAACATTCATGTTCCTGATTACCAATTATACCTCTCATGGTCCTTTCAAATAACTTTAATTACTGATTAGAATTCGGCCCTCACAAAGCCGGTACTTGAGCGTAATTGCTCAATAAAGAGTTGAGTGGAAATGTGTGGTAATAAGTAGGTGTTCCTGCTGCTTGTCTCATTAGCGAGTAAGCACTGCCTTTGCTTCCCGGTCTGCATAAATGGAGCCTCTTACATTCATGGCACAGGGGCCCCTGGTCTGTCTAAAGAGAACCAGCAACCAGATAACATGTCCCAAACTCACTGACCGCACACCACAGAAACCTCTCTGATCACACATGTACTGTATAATGTCCGTACTTGTTTTCATAACACTGTGTCACAAGGCAGAGACCTATTTACCATAAGCTGTCAGCGACTGAAACCTTATAGTTGTCACACACAAGTTGGTTATTATGTGATGCTACATGTTCTGTTGACCTGATGGGATGCCCTGCAAGTGTTACTGATTGTTCTCATGTGCATTTGTGAGATGAAAATGACAGGTATTAACTCCGTTGAACTGCCTTGCTGTATCTACCTATAGACAATTGCCTTCTCAACTGAAATGGAACATCATTAGTGACTCATGGACACTAAGGAAGCAACTCAATCAAATAATGTTGCTCAGGCTAAGCACACTTGAAGGCTTGATTTGAGTTTTCTGTTAGTGTGCTGCTAAGCTAAAACCATAGAGCTCTAACAACCTTAAAAATGTGAAGCTACATATTTGTTGTTTGTCTTACAAACCTTCTTTTTATATGCCACCTTTTTAGACACTATTTATTTATTTATTCTTCTTATTTGAGTATTTTTTATAATTTTTCCCCTACCATTCAAATATATGAATAAATTATTTTTAAGCTGCATTTGTTTGATTAAAAGTATAGTAAAAACAATAATATTGTTAAAAATGATTAAAATAATTTAAAATAACTTATATATATATATATATATTTTTTTTTTTAAACATTTTTAATTAAATTTAAAATACATATTGCACATACTTTTGAAAATCTGGCATTTAGTTGATCCTGATAAGCGCTCATTGTCACAGAGGTAAACACGACGGCTTTGTTCTTCCATGAGGGTGTTTGGTGCCACAGCATCTTTGTTTCCAGGCAGAACATTAAAGAACACTATACACACATGTATTCCCAAAATTCTGTAGAATTCAACCAATCAGATGAAGACTTCAAAACTCCTGAACTGTTTCCACTTTTGTGTGCCATATGCATCTGACATTCAGCTAACGTTTCGTGGATGTGTCTTCAGAGTGACCTGATCTTTCAGAAATCATTCTAATAGTGCTTCCACACTAGGATTTTTGGTTCGCACACGGGTTTGATTGACGTCAGAGTTCAGTTCGTTTGGATGATGTGAACGCTGACTTCCGAATTCGAGTGTGCAACTGTGAACCATACCCGAGTCCACTTAAAAATCGGTGGTCTGGTGTACGGTTCATGTGAACTCCGTTACGGTTCACTGCTGATGTGAACACAATCGTACCAAATTGCAGAAGTGAACCGCTATTGATGACGTATTATTTGATACAAATGTGTGTTTGTGTGTGTGTTTCACTCACTTTCCTGACAAGCGTGGCTGATGTGCTGCAAACTAAGAGCTGTACGTCTTTTTCTGTTCACCTACAGTGTTCTTCAGATCATTTGCAGATCATTTGTCAGACAGACGTAAGAGCCATTATGTACCGAAGCTTTGTAAACAAAACGAACGGTTAAAAAACGTAAATATGTAAAAGTGCAGAGAGCAATGTCATGCATTTGCCACCCTCTCCTGCTGCCTTGATGACGCAAACGAATCGCGGTACGAACCCAAATATTCCAGCCTGGGCAGGGGGAGGGGGCACAATTGAACTCTGGTTCGGACCAGGCAAGTGAACCAAGCGTGAAAGCACCCTAATGTGCTCATTTGGTGCTCAAGTAACATTTCTGTTATTATCAGTTGTGATGTTTAATATTTTTGTGAAAAGCATTATACAACTTTTTTTTCAGGATAATGTGTATGTAATGCTGCTTTAGTGGCTAAAACAGTTAATTAGTTTAGCTTTTATATCAACTTTCGCATTGGGAGTGCAACTAAGAGAGGCCACTTGTGTAGGCAGCTCACTAGATTTCGGAACAGAGCTATTATTAATATTATCAGGTCACATTTATGAGATTGTGTTGGTAATATCTGCTACTGCCACATTGTCTGTTCTTGGGCATGTTTAGTAAAGACTAACTTCCACTTTCAGTTTATTCTGTAGTTCAAGGCTCTGCTCGAGTGGTACTGTCCCACACCTCCCTCTCTTGGTCTCTCTTTGCCCTGTTCTTCCAGACCTCCTCAATAAATCATGCCATCTTTGAAACATTTTCGCCCTTACTTGAGAAATCCAAGCATCATTGGATGTTGGACAGACATAAGATGTTAAGGAACTTAAGATATTAATTTTGTGTCAACTTGCAACTTACAAGTGACTTAAGGATGTAAGATAAGGCAGAGAAAAGTACAAATGAAGATTATAGGAGGAGGAGGAGAAAGGGGGACGTAGGACGCTTTCCTTTTTTTTTGGAATGTTAAAGATGCCATGGTTGAAGTGCATATGAGTTTTATCAGAGGTCACAAGGTTATTACATAAACGGTTCACGTAAAGTGCTCAAGTTGGCAGAAATATTAGAATGTTCAAAACATTTAGCATGTGATATTTTTCTGTCTGCATTCATATTTCTGAACTGTAGATATTTCAAGACCATAGTTAATTAATTCGACCAGCAGATTTGGTATAAAAAACATTTATGACGTCAATTAGATCCAAAAGACAGATAAAAAGTTACAACAAGACTGGGAAAAATAGATCAAAAGTGTCTTCAAAGACTCACTGAATTCTTACTGCCTCCCCTAAAAGGCAGTAATTTGAAAAGCTCATGTCTGGATTGGTTCTGAGAAGGTCAAATGATTTAGTCCTAAATTGGACGCCGAGTGCAGTCAAATCAGAAAATAATTTGGCGCGTAAATATTGATCCTGCTTGAAACATGCAGTGGAACCCAATCCCTGGATTAGCTGTGGACTTTACAACTCAGCGATTGGCTTGTTGCAACATCTCACTTGTTTTGAGCACAGTACTTAGATTTTTAATCTGTACAAACACCTACTTACTACAGCTTAGACCCTCTTAGTTAACCAAATGGTTGCTGTCAAATGTATTAATCTATCAGGGACAATATGGTACGTGTGTGTAAGCCTCCTTCATTTCAATTTCTACACACCCTAACACTTTTAAGTACTTACACAGACCGGTATTTTGTAAGGCGACTGTAGATGTAAAAAAAGTGTAGTTAATCATCATGTTATGTGAAAATATTATATCCTGTAAAGCTTTCATCTGCTGTTCTTTGTGACATCTAGGTGTGTCAGATTTATGTCAGCTTGATCTATCGGTTTTCCGCCCACTCTGACCTGTTGTGCATTTATTCATCCCTGAGGAAGAGAGTTTATCATATTGACTCATGGGGTGCCTGCCATTAAATGTGTTTCTTGTCTGATTTTATTGAATTTTTATTTACAGGAGACTATCCCCCACCTCCTCCACCTGTCGTTGACACCAGTGGGCTCCCGTCTCCATCCAGCTTCCCACCTCCTCCACCAATTCATGAGGCCTCCCTTGGCTTTCAGGTGAGACAAACCTGGCTAAACCTGTCATCACAATATACAATGTGATGACCTCCAGTGGGGTACCTAACCCTAACCCTAACCCTTTTTTATTATTATTATTTACATTTTAAATTACATTATATTAACCATATGAAGGGAAAGTAGCTTTTTTTTTCCATTGTAATAGCATTTAGTATGTATTACTGTATGTACTTAATAGTTAGGATTTGGAATGCCCCCCTTTTGCTTTAATTACATCATGAGCTTGGGTTGGCATGAACTGCGCAAGCTTTTGCAAAACAAACATGATTTGTGAGTGTTCCAAATTATTTGCTTCAGTGGAAGCAAAAAAGAAAAAAAAAAAGACCTCAAAAGTTCACATGGAGAACAAATTTGCTTATTTTGATTAGTGACCTGAAATGAAGCAAAATCTTAAATGCTGTTTCTTTCTTTCTGTTGGCTGTTTTGTCAAAATCCCATAACTTAACAGTTGTAAATCAGACTTTGAATCCACGATGTTCAGAGTGATCTCAGATTTTTAATCCCTAATATAAATTTAAGTCACTTGAGAAAGTTTCACGTCCCTTTTCATGTGTGTTACCGACAAACCGTCAAAGGCCAGCCAAGTCTGTGTCTTTTTTTGTGGCTGTGTACTAGGCATGTTAGTTCATTGGCACTCGTTTAGAAATGAGTGTGGCCACAGGGAAGGCTGACACCTATTGGTTCACCTCGGTCATATTCCCCCTAAGGAAGTCAGTCCTCCCTCAGAAACAAACATCCATTTAACTACATCCTCGAAACTGATTCGGACTAACATTCATTGTAATTATACATTATCATTATCATTATTTAACACATACAGTACAAAAGGTCTATACTTCTATACTAGTAATGAATTTCCAGGGATTGCAAGGAATGCTAATAAAAACTCCTCTCATTCTGTACTGTTCCAGAAGTAGGCCTTTGATCTAAATAATGTGAATAGATTTAATTTAACATCACTGATTTTGCTTCGGTCTGCTGATAATATGTCCATGTAGTTTATGCAAGACAGGATCCAGTCACATGAGGAGCGATGACCAGACTCTTGTAAAGTCTTCATCAGGGGTTCAATAGTGTTTTTTTTTTTTTTTTAATAAGGCCGCTTTATCTGCTGCTCAGAATGTGACTACAGGCATGTTCTCTGCTCTATTAAAACCCTCCACTGGATCGCTTTCCCACGAACACCGCTCTGCAAGGGAGGAAGCCTGTCCGGAGGGAATCAGCGCGTTTGTTGATCTAGCTCTATGGAGTCAGCGTATGGCAGACAGTGTTATCAGGGGATAATTAGGCTGGTACAGAAAAGACATCAGACTGTAGAGGCGAGGATCTCGACTCCTCTGTAGAAATGAGTTTAACCGGCTTTACATCTCAGACAAGAGGAGATCAGTGACAGCTGATGGTTTCTGACATTGAGAAGAATCCACGGCAAGGCACATTTTGTTGTGTTCCTCACACCATTTCCCTGAAGACTGCTAGCTCTTGATTCTGATAAGAGTGCGTACGCGCTCACGTGCGTGTGGGTACTTTACTGTAAAAGAGTGGCAATCGGCTCGACCCGCAGCTTTCCCTAATTCCAGTTTTCTACATCTTTCATGAATGAAAAAAGGGGATGTTGAATTATTTCTGCTCCTAAGCAGAACTAACAAGAGGAAGAGGCCGGAGTGGCGCGGTGAACATGAATAATCAAATGATACTTGGCCTAAATTCTTTTGTTTCCCGTAACAGAACACGTAGCAACACATGCAGTCTTTATTTAACTTCACTTATCTGTCTCTGTGGTTTTTCATTAAACTCAGCACTTAAATCAGCTTCCTCTCTTCAAACGGTGCTTACCAGAATGCAAAAGGATGGCTTACATAACCGTTGGAAGTACTTCATTAGATTGCTATGCCTTTTCTTTCATTACACTATGTCCTGCTATTGAACTGTCTGTCCAGTTCTCCTAATGGAATTAAGATAATTCACGTAATATGGCTCACAAAACAGGGGCCGAAGGGAAAAATGCTTGCATACTTGTGTAAGTGTACAGTTTCCACGGGCTGTACGTGTTATTACAGTATCTTATTTCTGTAAACTGTTGTTGATCTTTTTATGGTGTGTGCATGACTCAGTCTTGGTTGCTATAGGAACATGTCTAAAAATTAAAAGTCTTGACCCTTTAATAAATTGCAGCGTGCAGTATAATTAATAATGAAACAATATAGGGAGTTGGACTGTGGAAATAGCCTCAGAAGTTGCTTTTGATCACATAATCATATGGAACTCACTTTGTATGTATTTCCCTTATTTACATAAACTGTTCTAAAACCATTCTATTTTAATTCACGGGACATTTATGCAACTTTTTTTTTCATGTAGTTTGTCAACGCAGTCTTTTTTAAACAGGCTGTACATGTGCTGAAATAGTACTACAGTGTGTGTATTTGCGTTACACATTTACATAACCTCCTGTTAATGTAAACTAAGCTTATTATAGAATGTGTTTCTTCACAAATCAGCATTTTTACTATACAGTACATTGTGTTCATTTTCTGTCGATCTTGGCAACCGTTATTCTTCATATATACATTTGACAGATGCTTTTGTCCAAATTGTCATAGACTGCATTTAATCAGTTCATGCAATCCCTGGGAATTTAACCCATGATCTTGTCATTATCAACGCTATGTTTGAGCTACAGGCAAGCTATCATCTGATCAAAATTATGCATTATAACTTTTCTTATTTTCAGACTTTGAAGAGCTAGTTAAGTATGTACTAGTACAGGCCTAGTAAAGTATGTGATATCGCATCCTAGAGTTAGGAACGAATCCGGAAGATCGGGAATTGCTCTATGCAAATAGCATGCAGCCCCGTAACAGTGCTTGTGCCCGTTACCTGTTTTGCATAAGTAATTTAGTGAACATGCTGCTAAACAACACAAACAGCAGGTGCAAATAAACCGCACCTTCAGCATGCACAATTCATTCTTAATTCATTCTCCCCAGTCTGTTAGCTTTTAGTTCAAGTTCAACTTAGTTCAGGACCTTGGCTTTAATGATACATGATGTTGGCCCTTTCCCCTGATTGTTTGGGAAGCTTTTTAGGGCCTGGTCTTGTGGGGTTGTCTAGGGTTGTAATAGGTTGTGACAGGTAATCCAATAGCATCAATGTTTTACTATAATAAGTGATAGCCTACATTGATCATAATTAATTAATTTATCAGGATTGAAAATTAGTCACACAGAAATAAAATGTTATGAACATAGCCTGCTTCTTCAGTCGAGTCAGAATCTATTTATTTGTAGTCACAGTAGCCTATATACATCACATTTAGAAAGAATGATGATTTATATATTTTTATAAAAGCTCCCGAACAAAAACCATTATTATATTTTTATGACATACACGCGGAGCTAAAGTCTCTCGAGACGAGACTTATGATAGATAGAATATGTTACTAAATAAATACACAATTGTGATAGAGAATAAGAAGCTGACGTCTGATTTCTTCAAGCGGTTGCATTTACCATTCTTACTATGGTAACGTTAATGCCTAGCGTGCATAGACTTTTGCATCGCTTATAAATATTTCTGCCTTGTATGGTGATTATATGCATCACCATACAAGGCACGTGGTTTTTAATGCTGATGTTATAGCTGTTAGCTTTCTGAAATGATCCACAGCGCTGACGCTCTCCAGATGCAGAGAAACTCTGCCTTTGTTCATAACCACTCCTCTAGCCCCAGCTGGCCCGCTTTGGCCCAAGGTTTTCTTCGGGCCAAAAAACCCTGTCCATTGGCCCAGAGGAATCACTGACGAGGCACGATCAAGGACCGGAAGTGACAGTGGATACGCGACTGGCCCTGGCACACACTATCACGCCCGCTTTTGGCCCGACAGTGGACACACGGCTACTGATCCTGGCCTATGAGCTCAGTGCCATGGGCAATCCTAATACCTCTCCTCTCTTCATCTGAAAGACGAAGGCAGACTAAAGTAACCAAACTAATTTAGAGCAAATTGGGATTTAGCTTCCTATTATTCAATAATTTAAAGAGAAATTTTCCTTGAGCACCAAATTGGCATATTAGAATGCTTTGTGGAAAATCATGTGAGACTGGAGTAATACTGCTGAAAATCCAGCTTTCCATCAAGGAAATTAATCTTGTTTTAAAATATAGTTCAATAGAAAGCAGTTATTTTAAATTGTAATAATATTTCACAATATTACTATTTTTACTGTATTTTTGGTCAAGTAAATGCATCCACCTCGAGTTTTTAACAGTAGTATAATATTCTATTGATATTTGTATTTGCTCAGCAAAAAAGGACATGGGATATCCCCTTGATTACAGTATATTCACAAATTATTATTATTATTATTATTAAAAAAAGTTCCTCATTTCAAAACCACAGTTTATGTCATGACCGCACTGTGTTGAATACTCACTAACAAAAGCTATTCACAAAGCTATGTCAATGCACATAAAGGGCTTTTATTTATCTAGTGTCATGTAAAGAGAAAAGAAGCTGCAGAGGACAAAAAGAGATATCAGTGTCCTTCAGCCGTGAGGGGAGAAGGTTGTTGTGCCCCCTTTGATGAGGAGCGAGAACGCTGTCAAAGTCTGCCCCTCACACCTTTTTTTTTTTTTTTTTTTTCGTCACATGGCTGCCATTCCTCAAAAGCCTTTGATAGTTTTGTTCTTTGCTCCCTCTCTGACACAAAGGACAGGAGTTGGTGATTGCAGATGTATTGCTCATCCAAGACTCAGACTTTAGAGTCAATTGTTATATATACAGTTTTTGCTTAAGAATAGTTAGGAAGACCTTAGTTTGCCTTAGAATATTTTGTATTAGAAACTATTGTCATTAATTTGGCATATTTGGCAATTGTGCCACACTGCTCTAGTATAGTGCTTAGAATAACTTATTGAAACTTATTTAAAAATATTTCATTCAGATATACATTGACTTCATTTTTATTTTTTATTTTTTTGTTTTTTAAATTAATGAAGTCACAGAGGTAAGCAAATTTCATCCAACTTTACTTTAGGGTCTTTAGGGTCTCCTGTGCTGTATTCCAGTGTCCACTATTGCTACTATACTTGTATGCTCACCACATTGTTATGCTTTTTGTAAATTATAATGCCACAAAACGCTGTATTCTCATTCAGAAGATGTTGCATGCTTACCTGGAGACTTGGTGAGAACGCTCTGCGCGACACATGAATCAAGCGAGACCCAATATTTAGATTAAGTGAGGTGAGATATTTATTTATGGATGTGCCGTGCTACCTCAGTGTAAACATCTTAAAAAGAAACCTGCAACGGCAAGTGCAACCTGCAAGTGTGAATAAAACTTTGTGAGAGTGAAGCTTTGTTATTGTCAGTTTGGGAGACAGTGAAACTTTTAAGTAGAGTGAAAACAGATAAAGCGGACAGCGTGAGAGGGAGAGAGAGCTGAGGGGTGATTCAATTAATATGAGATGAGCTGTCTCACCAACAAAGCATTATTTGTTCTTTGTTTATTCTTTCACATCACTGAGATTTTCTCCTAAAGACTTTATCCCAGACAATCATGTCTTATTGTTACAGTAGTTCACTTTCAGCCAATTGTCTGAGGCCACGATTAATTTTAATGAACAAGTAAAAGACAAAACACATCACCAAAAGAAATAAATCACCAAATGCTTAAGGTGTCGTGTAATAATAGCCCACAGTGGAAGATGTACTGTATTTGAGGGTTAAATTGCCTTCTTTGTGTATAATTTTTTGTTATTTTTCTTTCATTGTATCATGCATGTTCAGGTCTGATTTAAGTGGGTTAGCTGATTTAGAGCAACCCTCTTTCAAAAAGACCTAATTTCATTACAGGTTACTGTGTCTGTGTGTTTCAGATAAAAGGACCCGAGAAAACTATAGAAGAGAGACGTTCTAGTCTAGATGCTGAGATCGACTCCTTGACCAGCATCCTGGCCGACCTAGAGAACAGCTCACCGTACAAACCTCGCACGCCGCAGGTACGGTCATAGCAAACACATTCCCAAACCACCTCCAACCACGTTTCCTTAACATGTATGAATACAGAACCCACATAAAAGACATTCTGGAAGCTTCACTGATTTAGAAATCGTAGCATTTAATATAATATAGCGTTTAATTTATACAAATGCTTAAAGCTGCAGTCCATAACACACACACAAAAAACAAACATAGTCACACAATGTTGTGTAATAACTGTAATTTGCATGGTTTGATGTGATATGAGCTAAGCGATAGTTAGATTTAATCACCATTTGTAGTGTGATTTGTTGTAATGCTTTTTTTGTCTCAGTTGGTCAGAACAAAAGTGGCAGATATGTTACTTAATTGTTCAAATGACAATTTCTGGTGAAAATTATTTACAAGACGTAGAATCTGTGATTTCAAAGTACACTAAATATCGACATGATTAGCGATTACTGACATCCACATACTCCTCAAAACATTGAATTGATCTGCAATGAGGAGCTGTGCCAATGCACAACCCACGTAAAGATGGTAACTCCGCAAATAACTGCAATTGCAGATTTCCAACAGAGATGGTGACAGACTGCAGCTTTAATTGTGAAAAGTTTATATTGAGTAGCTTACATTTTAAAAACAATATTGCTAGTTACCCTGTCTATTTTCCCTACTCTTGCTAAAATATTTCCAAATGAATCCAAAAAAGAATCAACTGTTTTATGTCGTTCAGCAACACACAGTAGTGAAGTTTAGTTCCAGAGCCAATCAGCTTGTTTGAATGAAGCGAGTGAGTTAATTCAATGACTCCTACTGGTATGAAACAATGTAGCCTGTGGCCATTCAAATTTGAACCCAGAACATTAAAATAATTTTTAATATCAGACTGTGGTTCATAGCTAATTTATCCATTATAGAGCAAATTAGAATGTATAAAATGGTGGTAAGTCAGTGGCTAAATGTACATGCGTGTATAAACAAATCAATGTTTCTGTTAAAAAAATGTTTGCTACCGTCATTCACTATGAATGTTCATGCTTGGTGTGAATATGTCTTTGAAGAGGTACAGGGTGTCATCCATCTAGAGTGTCATCTATAATTCTGCGCAGGCTGCAGACTTGAATAAGAACTCAATATCTCTTATTTATTTTCTATCCCTGACTTATTCATTAGCCTTTATTTGACTCCCACAGTGAATCAATTTGGATGCAGAGGCCCTTCTTTAAAAGAAAATAACAAAACACTCTGGGAACCTGTTATCACTCCCCCAATAAATAAAAAGATTAACTAATTTAGGTTGCACAATGAGACAGATGAAAAGCAAATCAAAATGTGTAAGTGTACCAGTCATTTCTCATTTTTGGAAAGTGTTATAGTCTAAAATTATAATGACCCATATCATTAATAGATATCAAATGAAGTTAAGAGCAGACACTCAAGTTGAGCCCTAGGGCACTTTACTAAATAGTTCAACACATAATGAATGTAGGCCAGTGCATTCGGAGTCAATGCTGTCGCTTTTGGAGCAACCACAAGTCCCTTCTGTTGGCAAACAGCACCACAGATAGAGCTTGCCTTATTACATGGCCAAAGCTTAATAATGGAGAGTGCTGTCTCTGAACTAGAAACACCCTACTTTTGGCAAGCGGTCTATATTCCTCTTTTCTTCTCTGGGGTCGGTCTATTCCATTTGCTGATCTCTAGAGTCCTCGACAGGCACTCTTTTAAAATTATTATTGAGCATAAAGTCTGCACAAACACAACTCTGCAAAAAACTCTGGAGCTCTGTAAGTACTTGCAATATGTTGATAGCTAAAGTATTGTTTGATCATTTCCATTTGTTGATATTTTGCATGGAAAGAAACTAGTTATTTCTGCAGGGATATCCTGGAAATCTTGTACTAATATGACCTGAAGTGCCATTCTTGCATTTCTCTGCCATGTTTCTTAAGTGTCGCCAATCTGACTCTTCCTCTGTTCCCGTGGCCTCATGGGATGGCAACAATGCTGATGGGGTGTTGTTTGGCCACTGTATCATGTTACCTTGGCATTCGGAATCCTACGCATTTTATGTACCACATTTTACACAGTTTATAACAAAGAAGTACATGTATCAGACAAAGAGAAAGTCTTTAAATCTGAGCTATAGAAATGTTTCTTAAGTCACAGAGTCTTGATGGAGCAACGCTGCAGAAATTCCTTTGGGAATCAGAGTGATGAGGGGTCAAGAGGTCACATATCTGAGCCAAAAGCTCTGTTTTTATACAGACCGAAACTGGCTTTGACCTCAGTTCCGGCAAACGCATTGGTACAGTATGCTGAGAAAACATTAATGTTGCTCTCAGCAAAGTGAAGCTGGTTTGGCAACAAGTACTGCAGACACGCACATAACCACTGAGAAATATGTACACTCACATTTAGAGCACACCAACGGCTACACACACTGACAGGCGCACATTTTTAAAGGCCATGCACCTGCACACTTTTGAAGTGGCAGGTAATTTTTTCCTAAATAAAATATAGTCTAAGTGCAGATCTTTGTAAGAGTACTTTGTGGGAGCTACAAGTAACAGAAAGGAGTCTGAAAGCTTTAGTCAATAGACTTGAAAAATTTATACAGGCAGGGAAAATATAGTGTTAGAGAGAAAACAGCCCGAATAGTTTCTGGTATCAGGGTTAAATCTCAGGATCAGCCTCAGTTGCTCTGATATCTGTCTGCTCATTTGGCCATTTATGACAGCGGTTGTCCACCAGAGCGTGGAATATGTGTGAAAAAGTGTGTGACAGTGCCAAAATCATGTCCTAGTGGGCAACAATTACGTAAAAATGTTGGTGTGTTTCAAGTGTTCCCACACATAATAAAAGATGAAAAATGTACTGTTATTGTAATTTTTTTTGATTTTACATTAACATTAGAATTATATGAAACTTGATGTGATTGGCTTTTCCAAACTGCCAAGATGGGTCATTTGTTTCTTATAGGAGATTTTTTTTCTCTTTTTCAATTTCTATTTGGATTCTATATGTATTTCGATATGTAATAAATTAACTGTCATTATGTGGAACTTAATTTAATTTAACTTAATTTTTTTCAAGAAAATGCTTGGATTTGATCAAATCAGACAATTTTATTACAGCATTTTAATATTTTAATTTTTCTTAAATAATAAACATTTCAAAAGCCACCATATTTTTGTCTATTTTTATTTTCTATATGTTATTCTACATGTAATAAATTAATTCTGTTTTTATTTGTTTTATTTTCAAGAGCATGCTTGATTTGGTTCAAATCACACCATCACACACACACACACACACACACACACACACACACACACACACACACACACACACACATACTTTTTATATTTAATTAGTGTTAGCATTTTTACTTATTTAATGTAATAGTCAATAGATACAGATTTTGGTGTTAAAAATAATTCTATTAAATTATATAAAAACAGCATGGTGAATTTTTTTTTGGGTGCTATATAAAATAAAATTTGATGGTATGTTAACTGGAACTGTGACATTTACAGTATTGAGAAAAAATCACATATCAATAATTAACAAATATACATAATTACTGTAATTTAATTTAATGTTTTGTCATAAAACTTGACTAACGGATATCCTGTTATTTCAATTCATATTCCAATGCATAAATTTAAAGTGACCCTGTTATTAAATTCAAAATTTTGCTCAATGCTGACACAAACACGCACTCATGCTACATTCCAGCTAATGTTGCTTCTGGATGGTTAACTTGACTTGACCTTTTTTGTTCATCCAGCCAATCCACCAGGCCTTCTTTTTCCCCTCTGTCTATATGATATGAATTATTTGTTAGCGTGACTCTGGGCTTGTTTAATGTGCTAGGTTTTATAGCTGAGGCCACTGGCACAGCTGCTCTTTCTGTAATCTTCCACTTGTACAAGCAGAGTATCAGCGTCCTCAGTTTACAGCACTTCCAAATCACAGAGCCTTCTCTCTAAAATCAATAGGAGTGCTCTTCCGCTCATACCGGCTTTGAGCTTTAAGGAAAGGGACTTTATCCCAGTGTTTGATGAAACCTGTAGTTAAAGGACCTGCTTTGTGATCTTTGTTGACTCCTGTGTGTGAAATGGCAGCTCAATTTGTTTTGCTGCTTTGACCCAACCTGATGCTTTCCAGCCTATCGAAGCAATCTCTTTGCTTTAGTTGGTGCTCTGTGGGTGTAACAAGATGTAATGAAATATGATCATTATATAAACCCCATTTGCTTTTATCATCCATCTCTCCAGCCATACCCCTGTCCCTGTAAACAGACTCTCATACACAAACACACACACTGTGGGATCCATCCAAGAGGCAATTCTGAGTTTGGCATAGATTAGCATAGATGTTTCGCACCCACATTGTTGAATCAGAAGTAGTCTTTATGGGAATATAATGAATTGCTCTCTAGGGAAGACATCTCATTTTACGATAGCTATTTTTATAAGAGAAACCTCTACATTATGCCTCTTCACCACATGAATAATATTAAATATTGAAGTCATACTGGAAAATGAATCAAGGCGTGGAAAGATTGTGTTAATAGATCTTAAAAACAGTCAACAACATTACTGACGTTAATATCGTTATTTTTTAAGAAATGCAAAGTCTTAGATTGCCCAAGTTAATCTCCAGATATAAATCTGATTGAACATGAATTTCACCAGCTGAAAAGGAGACTAAAGGCAGAAACTCCCCAAAACAAGCAACAGTTGGAATTGGCTGCATTAAAGGCTGGGAAACCCATTTCAGAGGATAAGACCAAGAGTTTGGTGATGTCTGTGGGTCGCAGGCTCACTGCCCTGATTGCACACGAGGGATCTGCTGTATATATAAGCAGCACAACTGTTTCCAACATTGATAAATCGTTAATAAATCAGAATGATTGATTGATTAATCAGATGGTCATTGCCTAATACCAATAAAAGCTTGGGCAATAAAAGTGCACAAAGTTGAAGAAACAGCTAATAGCATGTTAGCTATTGAACTGTTCTGTGGCAAAAACTCCCTTAGAGTTCATTTCAAATGTATAGATCCCACAGATCTATTTTTTGTTTTCCTCAAATCTTATGTAACATTACCTTCAAATATGGCCCAACCAGCTTAAAGTAGCAAGTCAGCAACTTTTCTCTCATTTTCACAGAAGACCTTTTAAATACCCTGACCTTGTCATCAGTTCTTGTATTCTCACTGTCAGCCCAGAATAGGTAGGGAAATTCTCTGGCGCAATGCAAAATAGTAAAAGCTAAAATGGGTTTTGGAAGAACTTCTAGATTTAGCTTGTTCCTGTTTAAGACGTTTCAGGTCTGTTAGCTTCCCCACCTCTGTTACAGCTAATGAACTGTCCAAGCAAATGAGATCAGTTGAAGGAGTAGCAGATAAGTGTCAAACAGAGAGTTACAACGTGAGGTGCTAAGGGACGGTCAATGAACTCGATCTGTCACTGTCCAATCAGGTGTCCTGCAGTGTCTTCTGTGTTCAGGAGGACAAAGGCAATATATCTGTCCCATTTTATGTGTGTGTGCAGCCCTTTACACATTTTGGCTTAGTTCTTTGGCATGATGTTCCTGTTGGTTATTATATTTTATGCATGACTGAAATTGCGTAACAATATAGGCAAGCAAATCACATTTTTTTATGTTTACTTGGTTTGGGAATGACATCTCGATGTTTTACTGCGGCATTGACCTGCTCTCTACAGTTGCTTGCGGAAAAATTCCCCATTCCAAATTTGGCCTTTAGTTGAGTTCACGTTCAGGATTCATTTAAGAGAAACTATCTCTTTTTGGAATCAGAAGTGAAATGTTGGGTTCATTTCGAAAAATCAAAGCATGAAAGATTGCCCTGACTTCTCTCACAAGCATGAAAAATTAATCAAATGAAGTCAGTAAAGCTGAAAATGCAGTTGCAACAGTTGTCCTGTTAATTAAACACAAAAGCATAGAGCCACATAAATGTATGGGGTGGTGAACTTTATCAAAGCGTCAGCTTACAGAGCCTTGTCTTATTATGTGATGCCATTTTGTGATGTTAGAATACCCAACAGTAGCACAGGATCCATGTTTAGGTGTAAAATCTCTTGCATGAATTATTGAATGGTAGAGTGTGGTTTGTTCAAATAAAAATCTTAAAGATCTCAAACTCAATTTATTATATCAGTATTCCCACACTAGAACTCAATATTTTAGTTAAAACTTCCACAATAATATTTTTGGGAAAGCTAAAAGGGAGATTGACACTCTGTCCCTGTAGATTCCCACCTCAAGTTGGCATTCCGTTTAAAAGGATCTGAAGTAGAGAGTAGTCTCAGTCACAACATTTTTCTCAGTGTCTCCATCCCTGACACTTTGTTTGTTTACACATTTTTTGTCCGAGAGGAAGACATTAGGCCTGAAGGAGCCATCTCTAGTCATGTGAGCCCTATACCCTCTAGGACTTCTGCATTATTGAAGTCTTCCACACAGTTTAGCGCAAGTTGAGTGCTCTTGTCCATGTATCATTCCACACGGGTGCCCTTGGGTCACAGCTACAAAAGCACACCTGACATTAGACTCACAGGGTCAAAAGGGTCCAATGTTGTTTTAAACCCCACTGATTGAGTTGCATGGGCAATTTATTTATGCGTTTTGCAGAAGAGTGAGAGTTAAACAGTTTTCAAATGACACAAGGAAACAGTGACACAATTTTCATTTTTGGGTGGACTATCCCTTTAAATTCAAGATCCTCTGTGCAACAGAACTTTTCAAACATCTTAGCTCCTCTTCAGCATTTCCCCTCTTGAGTGAAGGATGTGGTTTGTCTTGTGTTGAAGTGTTGAAGTGAATGTGTGCATTGTTTATCATGTAGAAGGTGCTGCTGAACAGTGTGGAAGGTCACACATTTGAGAAAAAAAACAGGGCTGCTCTATATATACACAGTTCTCTTTGCCAGTTTTTCCTGCTTTCATTCATCATTCTGAAGCCAATAGAAAAATCATGGGTTGGTTGAGCCATTAACTTATTTACTTTTGCTTAATTTAAATGAAAACTATTCAGGAAGTAATTCCAATTGTCCTTTATATTAAAGCATCTCGGTCAGAGAGATGTTCCACATTTTATTGGTCTTTCTATTTGACTGGTCTCTTGTTACTAATTATGAGTTAAGGAATCAATTTACAGGCCTGTGGGCTGAATAGGATTCTGAAATCTATGATTTCCTTCAGAAAGCTTTTTTTTTTTTTTTGTGTGTGGTTGGTGCGGTCTTTTGGGATATTAAGAGTGTACACCGTGGTGCTCACAGTATTGTGAATAATTACCTCACATTTACATTTGACATCATCGAGAGCGTTTACATCAAGGCTAAGCTCTATTCTTTCATCCGCAGTAATCTCTGGTGAGCGTCCACTCTCTGTCAGTCCCTATATTGTGTTTATAGAGAGAGTTACATCACTTGCACTCTGTAACAACAATTAAAGTGCTGACACTTCAGCCCACTCCAAGCTCTCCATTCAATTAAACCCTTTCCCATCACTGTCTCTTCTCTGGCTCCTGCTCATAAACCTCTGTCAAGACTCTTCATTTACCCAGGCGGTGTAAGCTGACGGTCTAGATCGGAGACTCTAAAATCATGACTTGTCATTTTTCACTGCTCTATTCCTTGCTTTCTTTCCTGCCGCCTCTGTGAGAGGAGCCTCTTGGCTGACTTCACACTGCACACTGAAGTATGCTCACAGTCTAAATACGACTGGTGCGGTCCCCGCTGGGTCAGGCTGAGGGCATGTAACCTGCCCAAGAAAGTATGTATGGCTTCGTTTGAACGTTGTTGTACATTTTTAATGTTATTTATTGTAAATGCTGGTCCTGAGGGAATTTAATGTGATTGTCCCTTTAGGAAGGTGTCATATGACTCAATTGCCAATTGCCTGGTTGTTAAAACGACATCCATGTACGTAATCCATGTCACAAGCTCTCCAAAAATCTGGCACTTCAAAATTCAATAAAGCAGTCAAAATATAATTTATAATTTAATAAAATATAAATATATCTGGAAGATCCTGTGCTATGGCCTGCTAAGCTTTATCATGTATTTGGAGAAAAAAAAAAATCAGAAAGTAGGCTTTAATTGTATTACAGCCATAAACTATAATTTTGTTATACGTAATTTGAGCTAGTTGGATTTTGTATTAGGAGGAGGGAAATTCTTATCATAGAGAGGATCTGACTGGACAAAAATATATGTTGTGCAGGATAAATAGTTTGGTCTATGTAGTTTTGGTCCGATTTCACAGATAAATGCTGTAAACTTAAATGTGTACGTCAGCTAGAATGTCATTCATTCATTCATCCATTCATTTTTTACAGAGACTAGATGACTACAGATGACTTTGAAAGTAATAAACACAGGCTAAAAATTACAAAACAACTTTAAAGGGTTCATTCCTCCAAAAATGAAAATTAGCCCATGATTTATGACACCTTCAAGGCATCCTAGGTGTATATGATTTTCTTCTTCAGACGAATCCAATTGGAGTAACATTAAAAAATTGCCCTGGCTTCCAAGCTTTATAATGGAAGTGGGTGGGTGTTTTTGTTTAACAGTCCAAAAAAGTCAGATAAAGCACATCCATCCATATTAAAATGTGCCTCCCATGACTCTGGGGGTGAATGAAGGCCTCATGTAGCGAATTGATGCATTTTTGTAAGAAAAATATTCATATTTAAAATGTTACAAACCGTTTTCTCTAACTTCGGCTAACTGTCATATGCGCAAGAGTGCCTATCTGGTGGATGATGTAGGATGTAAGTGTAGCACGTGTTGGTGATTAATGACGAATGTGGTAGCGCAGAGGTGAGAAGAAAACAAAACACCGGTCACAAATTACAATGAGGATTTGTAAAGAAAAAGGATTTTGATACAAGCCAAGAGGAGAATGATTTCCCTTTGCTAAAGTAAGGAAACTTTCCTTCCTTTGCTGCTGGTTCTCGTGAGACTAGCATGTTCTCACTGGTGCATAGGCCCTACGTCATACGGCCACAACGGCTACAAGCATGTTCATAACATGTTACGCATCAATTAACCATGTATA
The DNA here is from genome assembly GCF_023724105.1 of Carassius gibelio. Taxonomy (NCBI): domain Eukaryota; kingdom Metazoa; phylum Chordata; class Actinopteri; order Cypriniformes; family Cyprinidae; genus Carassius; species Carassius gibelio. The sequence continues at coordinate 14,716,000 of NC_068401.1, read as the reverse complement.
AATACACATTATGTGGTTGCATTAAGACATTGTGCTATTCCAAATGTGCAGAAGGTCACAGAAGAGCAGTCGTCGTCTGCCTTTCATCCTTTCATTCTCCTAATTTCCTCTTATCTTCTCTGTAAATAGAAAGGAGAAGGTGTGTAGCTGCATAAAGCTATTGTCAGCTTAGATGCCACTCTGAGACACAATGTTGTTTGTCTTCTGCTAAGGAGGGCAAGATCTATTTCACATTACTGCTCCACTGCTACAAGAAATATTAAAATGAATGCTTTGTATGATAAATAATTTTGTGTAATGACATGCTGTTTAATCTTTAAGATCATTAAATTAATTGGTCCACTCCGTCTGTAGGGATTAGACAGTTATGCTGATAGGAAGAGGAAATATGAATATACAGAATAATTCTGTCTAGCCGTCATATTTATAAATAAGAATTCAGAAAGCAATAATTTAATAATTTAGATTGTTAGGGAGTAAAACACATAAGGTGTTATTAAAATTGTTATTTGTCATTATTATTGAACATTATTTGGTGGTTAGAAAGGAGTAACACTAGTGTCTGATTTTCAAGCTGTGAAGAAACATTCCGACTTCCTGTATTTCTCATAAAACATCACACAGCTGACACAGTCAGTGCTAATCAGTGTCTGACAGGTGATAAGAGGAGGAGGAATTTACTTCAGAACACTTCCATACCAGGTTTTCAGTGAAAGTTTATTATATTTTTTGTTTCTGTTTTTCTGACCATTAATTAGGAGTTACGAAAAAATATAATCACAATATAAATATAATATAAAACTATCTTATTTTAATATTTTACTAATTATAACAATGGTGGTGGTGGTGTTTTAGTTATATATTAAAATAACCAAGTGTATTATGCTTTAAGGGAACATTTATTTTAATGAACTGAAAACATGGAGTTTTAAACTGATTGCACTTGTATTAAACGTTCCCTTTGTGACTGAACAGGCTGCAGCCAGCATAATGAAGGAGACAAGAGAAAAGCTCAGTGGGAGACAGAGATGGAGATAAAATAATAGGAGGGGGCCAGTGGAAACCCAGTGCCCAACTGCCTGTGGCAGCCATTGACCTTAAGGTCAACATGGTAGCAGGTTCAGAGTTTTGACAGGAGCAGCCAACTGTAGAGAGAGGAGCGTGCCCGATGGCACTTCATGTAGCCAGTCACTGTGCATTAGTCTAATAAACTGCATGCTATCACTCATGTGTGTGTTTTACACATATCCGAACAATCGCGTAGAGCGGTTTTTAGTCGGAGATGCTGATGAAGCCATCATTGGGACCTGCCTTTTTACATTACAATGTTTGCCCTCTGAGAAACACTGCTAAAAAGCTCACCCTCAATAGCTCTGTCACCATACATTAGCAAGAACTCATCCTCTTCCTCCTCCTCCTCCTGCAGAGACACGAGAGCATTGATTGGAAACTTTGAAATCTGATTACTTAGTGAGAAACATGTCTGACCTGGACATGACCCTTGGACTGGGTATCAGTTGTGTCAGAGGTATTTAGTCAAGTCACCTTTATTTATATAGCGCTTTAAACAAAATACATTGCGTCAAAGCAACTGAACAACATTCATTAGCAAAACAGTGTGTCAATAATGCAAAATGACAGTTAAAGGCAGTTAATCATTGAATTCAGTGATGTCATCTCTGTTCAGTTAAAAAGTGTCTGTGCATTTATTTGCAATCAAGTCAATGATATCGCTGTAGATGAAGTGACCCCAACTAAACAAGCCAGAGGCGACAGCAGCAAGGAACCGAAACTCCCATCGGTGATTATAATGTAATAGGAGCTCATTCAAATACTGAGGTGCTAAACCATTCAGGGCTTTATAAGTAATAAGCAATATTTAAAAATCTATATGATGTTTGATAGGGAGCCAGTGCAGTGTTAACAGGACCGGGCTAATATGGTCATACTTCCTGCTCCTAGTAAGAACTCTTGCTGCTGCATTTTGGACTAGCTGTAGTTTGTTTACTAAGCGTGCAGAACAACCACCCAATAAAGCATTACAATAATCTAACCTTGAGGTCATAAATGCATGGATTAACATTCCTGCATTTGACATTGAGAGCATAGGCCTTAATTTAGATTTATTTTTGAGATGGAAAAATGCAGTTTTTCTCACTGATTTTCTGTGGCCGTTGAAACAAGACGGGGACTTCATTGCTGTCTGGAGCATTGTGTGTTTAATAGTTGAATTACTGCATGGACTAGACATCATACATGGGCCCTGAATGACTGTTCAAAAAGGGTTTCATGAAGTGCAGAGATGACTCATGTGGTGAATACTTATGGCTTCAACACTGAAAGTTTCAAAACACTGCTCACTGAATATTACATTCTCATACATGACTAATGATCTTAAACCATAAATCAGGCACCAGTTAGCTGATACTGATATTATCAGTATTATTAGTTGCAGTATCAGTAATATTTCCCTGAAATCACGCGAGGTGGGTAAATGTGTACCATATTCAAATGTAATCCTCCTCGTTGCTTTGCTTTGACATCTTTGATGTCTGCGTATCATGGTCACGTATAAAACCTCTGAAGAATACCTTTTTTTCTGTCTGTAGTTTCTGTGAAACTACTGGAGAATATGGTTAGGCGAGGAACGAAAGCTCATAATGAAACAGAAGAAAAGAGATGAAAGCCCCCTATGTGGAATTTCAAAAAAACAAACTCCTACTCAAAACGTGTAAATGAAAGTTTTTCTGAGAACAGTGTCTTTGATGGACAGTTTCGTGATTGATATTGTGCTTGCTTCAGTCACAATTACAGCTTCCTGGTAATACCTTCACTTGACTTATCTGATTTAGAGAAGACACAGCGGTTGAGAGAAGAAAAAGAAGGTGACAGTCTCAGATTCCTTAAAATAAATGCAAAGCAGAATCATAATAAGAGGCAGTAATCTTTTTGTTTCAACATTTTATGTAATTTCCCTCTAAGAAAAAGCCATTCAGGGTGTTTACATGATCATATGGTCCTGTGAGGGCCTGGGGCTCCAGGCTGTTTGGAGGGCCCCTTATTTGATTTTGAGATGTACTGTCCAGATGTGATTTTCAAATAGGCAAAATAAAGTTGTAAATTGCGAAATGTTTGTAATTGTTACATTTATGGGGGTCCTACCTCTAGTCTGATCAAAGCCCTTGTTTTTAATGTTTTGTTTCTTTGATATTTTCCTACTTTTTTTATCTTCCAGCTTTTCTTTTTTATCTTCTCTTTCCATCTATCCATCTTACCATACGTCAGAATCTGTAAATGGTTTAACATGGCATTATACAGTATGCAATTTACAGTAAAATGTAGGTTTTTTTTTAAGTAAAGAATATAGAAGGAAATTCCCAGAAGTCCCCATATCACATCAGATGTGTTTACACTTTATGTAGATAATTTGTTTTCATTTTTGTTTTCGGTATACATTCGAGTGTTTTCGTTTACAGTAGTCCACCCTAAAATGACAATTTGTTCACTAATCCTTTCAAATCTGTATGAGTCTCTTTCTTGAAGAAGTGTATATTGAAGAATGTTGGTAAACAAACAGTTTGACGGTAGCCATTGACTTCCATAGATCAGTGATTCAGTGATTTCAGTGATTACCGTCAGCTGTTAGTTTACCAACATTCTTCAAAATGTCTTATTTTTTGTGATAAACAGAAAATAGAAACTTAACTTGGATCAACCTGAGGGTGAATAAATGATGATATACAATGGTACAGTCTATAATTGTAAATTAATAAATTGTAATTATAAATTGTAAAATATACAGGCACCAATATGACATACCATAATACCGAAAATGTAGTTTTACAGTTATGAAAATGAACCTGGTGATAAGATTAATAGGCCTTTACAACATTAAAGAGGTAATACTCTATTCCAAAGTTATTTTAACTGTCTGTATTAGTTTATACTTTTATATAGTCTTTGCTTACATGTTTTACAGCTTATTAAGCACAATCATAGTAAAATGTAAGCATCCAAATGCAATCTGTATGTAATGATGACCTTTCCCCAACAGTTTAAGACATTTACTTGACATCACAGTCTGTCAGGGTGTTAAAAATATCGGTTTAAGATTGTGCATGTGAGCATGCCCAGTGATTATGAAACTGTTCTAGCTCTGCGGAGAGTCCAGTGAAAACATTTCCTGGCAGACTCAAAGGGAGACTAATATTATCTAAATGAATTCTTTTATTTAATGTTGTTTGCAGAGCTTGACACTTGATTACTAAAATAATTTTTTAATGTGAACTTTCCCACCCAAATGTATTTAAAATTCAAATTTACAAGAGTTCAAAACTGCAGGAGGCCTTTTGTCAGTGGAACATCTTGAATTATATTAAATATAATTTATCTCACATTATTTTCAAAAACGAATGCTCAGAACTGCTTGAGTAGAGGGAGAAGAGATTGTTTTTTAATGTGAGTAGAAAGAGATAGTCACATCAGTCCGTGCCTGATTGCCTTTCATTGTGCAAGTGCATCGAAGCCTCCAAAAAGATGACCATCACTACATCTTGCTGATTTTGACTACTCCACGAATTAGCGAAGCTGACCAAAAGTAACAAGGGGTGGGCAATTCAGACTTAGTCTTGACCTGCAGTCTGATAGGAGACATCTTCCCTGTTTGTTCAGACATAAATAATATGTAGAGAGCAGAAAGAGATGGAGAGGAGCTTCTCTCTTTGTAGCACTGGGGTTTTTCCCTCTGTGCTGTACAATCGCTACCCCCCCCATCCACCCTCTCGGTTTGAAATGCAAAGTTAACAGATTTACCCATGCCTCCGAGCCCTGCACGCTCGCTCCTAATCTATTCTAATGTGTCAAAAAGCCTTTCCTTGGAGTTACAGACAAATTTCACACTCAAGTTGTTTGTAAAAGTCATTCTAAATCATGAGTTTTAGTGGAAAATAAAGTTTCTTAAGTAAAAGACTGTTCATAGATGCTGCTGTGGCTGGACTACTGATTTACGTCACACTTAACAACTCAGTTCATTCAGACTAATTTTGAATCACGATATCCATAAAATAAGGCTGGGTAACAGCTGTTGGTCATATTCACTTTTTTGAAACTTTTAATGTTCAGCTTGTAGGTAATGCTAATGTCCAGTTGTTTTTATAAACAAAAAGCCTTTACTTCACAAAAAGTGCTTTAGATCTCAAGCACTTGAGTTCATCATTTTGTTACAGGTGCCGTCACATTTAGGGGTGAAATCCAGTCATTTAAAAAAAAATGTGCGCAATTGGGAGTTTTGAGTGAGGGTTAAAAAGATCCCCAGTACATATTTCGCTTTTTGTCATGCAAATTCACTTTGACCAACAGAAAGCTGCTTGGTTTGAAAGTTACTGCTGTGCGAGCAGTGCTACACTAATGACAACGGACAATGGACCTCCAAAACGTATTTTCTTCATTAAAACACAAAAGCAAATTAACTTTGTATTAGGACTGTCATAATATTAGATTTTCATTGTTTATCATGGCCAAAACTGCTATCTACTATGTTGAAGTGTCAACAAGATATTACCATATGTGTATCATTAACAGAAAATTCTTATTTATTTTTGAAATATCATGGTTTTCATCAGTATTGGTATTGTCCACTAAACCATTACACCCCATTGATTGTCATTGTGTTACAAGAAAAATAAATAAATTTAATAATAAAAAATAATAATAAATATTTTGCTGTTATAAACATGTCACTTTGCAGAACTTTAGAAGTAAATTTTAACATGAATTTGGAAGATTCTAATCACCCAAATGAACAGTTGCATATTTCATGGGTACCAAAGTTTTAAGACTTCCGTAAAACAGAATTTTCCTAATTTGTTTGCACAAGGAAATCTGGGATGTGCCATTTCATACCAATCTTCTGCTACCCATTATTTCACCCTCAAATAAAGGAATGATTTTCTCTCCTCTAATCTAATGGGTGTAAAATTTGCCATGACAATATAATTATTTTTAGGGTCCTATTTGCATTTCTAGCCTTCTCCTAAGTAAATGTTAGGGTTTAAGGTCTTTATAGATAAATTAATAATATCAAGTATTTAAAATAGCATGAAACATTTAAATTGAGTAATTTCACTTCCTGAAGGGCACGTTTAGGGTATTTTACATTTGCATGCAGACATCGGCCCTAATCACTGAGACGGAAATTGTAGTTAAGAGTGTGAAATATTTCACAAGGCCTTTTTCGAGTCTATCTGACTTTGTCTCACAAAGCCTGAGGTATTATTGTTAAGATAAAAAGAAAACAAACTCATCTATCATTTTTCCTAATTTTAATAGGCGCTGCTCAAGCACATTAAGATGACTCAAATACAGTTTGTCCTTCATTTAAACCGTCATATCCATGATGATTTTGACTGTGAAACCGAGGACAGAGCTCAGTAAGATTTTGTTTCCCTGCTGCTAAATGTAAAGATGAAACGTGATCAGGAGCTTGAGTTCCCACTCATCTTAATCTGCTCTGTTAGGTTAATAAACCTCTGTGATTGGTTACCTTGATTGGTCATCACGCTCGCTGTGTCACACAGACCTCTTCCTGACTTTGCAGGAGCGCTGTGAGCCATAATAACAGGCCATATTTGTGTCTTTTAAGCACAAGCTTCTGCCTCAGGCATGTAGGTTCTGTCTTCTGATCATGTGATGGAGACGGTAATTGATTTCTCATTCTCTGGCTTAAGGCAGTAACCTAAAAAGAAAAGCATAGGTTAATGACAGCTAGTTTGTAGGTCATTAAAGAATTTAACACTGGTGATCTATATGAAACAGACTTTGCTATTAGACTTTGATTTTGTTATACTGTATGTAATTGAAACTGGCACAGTCACCTTGGAGGAGTCATTTACTTCTGCCCTCTACTTTAGCTATACAGTATATTCACAGATGATTATACGGTATTTTATCAACCAGTGAATACAATTTCATAATATTTATTTATTTACTTATTACATACTTATTAATATTTGGTCCATTTAGGCAATACAGTTTACTTTTTTTAAATCCAATTAATAATAATAAGTTATTTTCTTCGCCATGATTTCACTCAGAGTAACATCTCGGTTACATATGTAACCCTCATTCCTTAAAAGAGGGAGCAGAGATGTCATGTTGGCAATGACCAATGAATTGTGATCTCACTTAGAAAGACCAATCCACTTCGAGTGTAAACTAAAAGTCAATGCACATTGGCATGCAATGATTGCGTCCAGCTGCTGTTCATCGCAGCGCGAGTATAACTAGGCAGCAGGTGCAATGCTTACTCAGGTGACCTGGCCGCTCAGTGATGGTACAGCAACTGTGGCAATGGGACGTGACGTCTCCATTCCCTCCTTCAGGGAATGAGGGCTATATAAGGAAGTAAAACAACTGGTAGTGAGAAGTCTTTGGAGAGTTAAACAGGTCTACCTGAGCGGCTCTGAAATGTCTCCAATTCAGCTGGAGTCTTCATGTCCCAGGGAGTTCAGCAGAGGGGTACAAACCAGTGAAGTGAACAATATAATGATTGTAGTGCAAAGAGCTTATTCGGTCTGATTAAAGTGTCATAAATCTCAGAGAGCAGTTTTATTTAAACTGACAGAAGTAGTTGAATTTGGTCAGTTAAATGCTGAATGAGGTAGTGAGCAGACCAATGCTGGCAAGGTCGGGAGATGAATGAAGCTGTCCTTCAGTCTGCTGGTCCTGGCCTGGAGACTCCACAGGCTCCTCCCTGATGGCAGCAGACTGAAGAAGCTGTGTGACGGGTGAGTGGGATCACCTATATGCAGAGGGCTTTACGGGTGGAATGGGTTCCGTAAATATCCTGGAGGGTGGGGAGGGAGACACCAACAATCTTCTCAGCTGTTCTCACTATGCGTTGAAGGGGTCTTCCGGCAGGACGCGTTTCAGGTGCCATACAACACAGTGATGCAGCTTATCAGGATGCTCTCGATGGTGCCTCTGTAGAAGGTCCACATGATGGGGGCCGGGGCTCTGGCTCTTCTCAGTTTGCGGAGGAAGTAGAGATGCTGCTGTGCTTTCTTGGCCAGTGCTGTGGTGTTGTCTGTCCAGGAGAGGTCTTCTGTGATGTGCACACCCAGGAACTTGGATGTGGATGTGTTACTGCCGACCCGTACTGCCTGATGTCTTCCAGTCAGAAAGTCCAACAGCCAGTTGCACAGCGAAGTGTTGAGCCCCAGCTGGACCAGTTCGTGAATGAGCTGTTGAGGGACGATTGTGTTGAATGCTGAACTGAAGTCTATGAACAGCATTCTGACATATGAGTCTTTTTAGTTCAGATGTGTCCTGTGTAAGTGCTGATTGTAGGGTAGTGGTGATGGCATCATCGATCGAGCAGTCCAGGCAGACTTGATATGGTGTATGACTAGCCGTTCAAAGCACTTAATGAGAATGGGAGTGAGTGCAACTGGACGTTAGTCATTGAAGCAGGATGGAGACGGCTTCTTTGGGACTGGAATGTTGGTGGTAACTTTGAAGCATGTGGGAACAACAGCCTGAGTAAGTGAGATGTTGAAAATGTCTGTGAAGACATCAGTATCAGTGAGTTCTGCTGCATAGTCTCTCAGTACACACCCATCCTGAGACTGAGCTAGTATGAGGCAGTTTCTGAGGTAGTTGAGAATGTGAATGCCCCACTCTCTCAGGGGAACAAGGGTTGCCTCCACATCTTTTGTGAAGACATTGGGCAACAGGGACAACCTGAAGGGCAGGACCTTGTACTGATATGCTCATCTTTCAAACTCAAACCGCAGGAATGGCTTGTGGCCTGGAAGGATCAAAACTGAACGTATGCGTCCTTCAGGTCGATTGCTGTAAACCAAGCTTTGGGATAGATGCACCAAAAGATGCACTTCGATGTGAGCTGAATAGTAGCTTTTGAAGGGCCCGCTTCAAAACATGCACATCCAATATTGGTTGTAACCCACTGCCTATTTTGGGTACCATGAATTAAAGGCTGTAAAACCCTGTCTTCATATCAGCTGAAGGGACTGGCTCTATTGCATCCTTTGCCAGTAGGGCAGCGATCTCTGCACACAATACAGTGTCATCTGCAGCCTTCACTGAAGTGAAGTGGACACCCCTGGTGAACTGAAATGTAAAGCCGAGTCTGACGGTCTGAAAGAGCCAGTGAGACAGACTGGAGAGCGTTAGCCATGCTCCCAGATTTCTACTTTCCTATTTCTACTCATCTGCAATATGGATAAGTAACATTCATAATTTCAGATTGTGCCAGAATTATATTTAGTATATTAAATAGTGATTATAATTTCCTATACTATACTAATTCAGTTTCTTTAAATCTTTAATTCAAAAACATTTAAAATCTATAGGAATTACTCTGCAGTTTGACTTGTTGCCATCTAAAACTACATGACTCTGTCACCGCTTTTGTTTAACAGGTTATTTTTTACCATAGATTCTTTGTTTAAAAAACGTATTTCTGACCTACTTACTTCAGCAAGCTACCTTAACCATTAAACTCATCTAAAGTGCATGATGCAACAGCATCTTTCCTCACTCAACCAAACACTTCCTGTCTGAATTCATGGAGAGATGGGCATCACCACAAGATTAAAACATTTTTATAGGCACATTCACTTCACAGATGGGTTTAAAACATGCAATTCTGCTCGAGGCAATGATGTGCTATCATGAAGAGTATTACTGAATGTTTCATCATGAAATTAGAGTCTCTTTGGTCTTCATTTAGCTGGTTAGTTATGACAGAACAGCCTTCTATAGATGAATAAAATCAGCCAAATATTATAGAATGGAAGTATCTCTTTGGTCTTTTAATGCAATCAGACAAAGCACCAAATGCATATCAGCTAGGATTTATTTTGATCTTTGATGGTTGTCGCTTGGTTTGTGCTTATTTGAATTTTCAATAATCTTTTTACATCTACAGAAATCAAGCTTGTCCTCGGGCTCTGTGACACAGCTATTGTTGGACACTGAATAGATTTCTCTGCATAGAGCTACAGAACCAAAAGCACCCAGGAAACCAAAGAAAGAAATCTTTCTGATTTAGTCTCCATCCCTTGCAGCCCGCTAGCATCAGCAAAATTGTCTTTACCCTCATCTAGCTGCCCATCACTTCTCTCTCTCCACCAAAAAAATTTATACCATCCTCTTGACTCTAAATCTCAAAGCTTTATTAACTGTAGTTTATGAGAGGATGTGGCCTGGGCATGACCAACCGATGGCTGTTGCACTTGCCCTATGGATCGCTCTGCAGTAGACAGGCTGCATAATTACTGTACTTGCGCTTTGAGATACAGGATAATTAAATTGTGGTGTTCTGAAGGTTTTATGCCCCCTGAACTTCACTAGGACCACCTCTCTTTGTAACATGTCCAGCCCATCATTAATGACCATTAGCCCGTTTCCAGGCTGTGATGGATTGTAGTTTAATGGTTTGGGCTGTTCTATAACTTGATGTTGATCATGGTTTGACAACATTTATAATTTAAAGAATTGCTTTTAAAGTCGTCTCTTTAAATTCTCTTTTAATTGGTCTCTTTAGTAATTGAAATTGGAATTGATTTGAAATAACATGAATTAGAAATTGTTGTATTGATAAAAACAAACAAAACAAAAAACTTAATGGTGATCAATAAAGACTAAAAATTATTTTTAATTTAAGACTTTTTAAAATGAATTAAATCAATAAAATAAATTAATAAATAATTTAGTTATTAACCATCTTATTCAATTGAGCTGTTGAAAGTCTTATCAATTCAGCATTCAAAGTTTGTGTTGATAAACTTTAAAATTTATTTTTATTTCTGTTTATATATTTATCAAACGATTAATCATGATTTATCACATCCAAAATAAAAAAGTTTATATATTTGTGTGTAATATGTATATTTATTATGTATATATATATAAATACAAACACATGCATGCATATAAGAAAATGTTTGTTTATAAATTAAATATATTTATATACAGTATAATATTTAAGAATATAAATATTTGCATGTAAATACATACAAAATAAATATACACAGTACACATACATATATAAACAAAAACTTTTATTTTGGATGTAATTTATCACAATTATTTGACAGCACTAACACATTTTAATATTACAAAAATATAATGCAAGTAAATGCAAAATGCTGTTTTTAAATGATGATTTAATTTATTAAGGGAAACAAGCTGTCCAAACCTACCTGGCCCTACGTGAAAAATTAATTGCCCCCTCCTGTTAAATCATGAAAGAACTGTGATTAACCACATTATTTTAGAAAGCTGAGTTAAATTCCACTAGACACACCCAGGCCTGGGTCTTCCAGGCCAGGCCTGATTACTTCCCGAACTGTTTTTAGAACCTGTCTGACAAAGTGAAAGAGCATGCTTAAAGAGCAACACATTATGCCACCATCTAAAGAAATTCAAGAACAGATCAAAAACAAAATAGTTGACATGTATTAGTCTGAAAAGGGTTATAAAGACATTTCTTAGGCTTTGGGACTTTGTGAGCCACGGTCAGAGCCATTATCAACAAATGGAGAAAACTTGAAACAGTGGTGAACCCTTCCAGGAGTGGTCGGGCAACCAAGATTACTTCAAGAGCACAACAACACAACACACATCCAGGAGGTCATAAAAGAACCCACAAAAAAACATCTAAAGAACTGCAAGCCTCACTTGTCTGAATTAAGGTCAGTGTTCATGATTTAACAAAAGTTCCAAGGCAAAAGCCATTGCTGACCAAAAAGAACACAACTGGTCTAACATTTGCCAAAAAAAAATCTAGATTATCCCGAAGACTTAGGTTACAAATTTGTGGACTGATGAGACAAAAGTTGAACTTTTGGAAGGTGTGTGTCTCATTACATCTGGCCTAACACCAACACAGCATTCCATGAAAAGAACATCATACCAACAGTCAAAGATGGTGGTGGTTGTAGTGGTAGTGTGATGGTCTGGACCTGGATGACTTGCCAAAATGGAGCCATGAATTCTGCACTCTATCAGAAAATCCTGAAGGAGAATATCTGGCCATCAGTTTGTGACCTCAAGCTCAAGTGCACTTAGGTTTTGCAGCGGGACAATGATCCCAAACACACCAGCAAGTCCACCTCTGAATGAAAAACAAAATTAAGGTTTTGGGGTGGCCAAATCAATGTTCGGACTTAAATCCGATTGAGATACTGTGGCATGACCTTAAACAGTCCATCCATGCTCGAAAACTCTACAATGTGGCTGAATTAAAACAATTCTGCAGAGAGAAGTGGGCCACAATTCCTCCACAGTGGTGTGAAAGACTCATTGCCAGTTATCGCAAATGTTTGTTTGCAGCTGCTGCTGCAAAGGGTGGCACAACCAGTTATTAGATTTAGAGGGCAATTACCTTTTCACGTAGTGCCAGGCAGGTTTGGACAGCTTTTTTCCCTTAATAGATGAAATCATAATTTCAAAACTGCATTTTGTATTTACTCAAAATTTGTTTGATTATATGAATCTTTTAAGTGTGACAAATACGCAAAAAACAAACAAACAAACAGGAAGACAAAAACCTTTTCATGGCACTGTATATAGATTCATTTAGGAATTAGAATTCATTTTTTATATTACTATTTATCAATAAAATGTGTATCTTTAAGTATATAATTTACTCTAATGTGGTTGAATTTAAATTCTTTCAGTTCTAGTTATTTCGTTATTAAAATTGAATTAATTGTTTGTGTCAGACACGCAGCAACAGTAAACATTTTTCTTTTGCCAGAGAACAAAAGAGATTTACATTACATTAATTCTAATGTAATGTTTATTTCTTACAGAATTCTGCCAGCCCAGCTGCGGCAGGCTCCAATGCCCCTGTTACAGGCTATCGGCGCATGGTCATCCCAAATCAACCCCCTCTAACCGCCACCAAGAAATCCACCCCGAAACCACAGGCCTCTCCGAACGCCCCTCCTCCGGCTTCGTCCTCACCACGACCCCATTACCAGCCCGCTCCCCAGCCTGTCCCTGCATCCTACACCACTGCCTCTACTCCGAGCCAGCCAACCTTCAATGTTCAGGTCAGGGCCACCCAGCCTGGCCCCCAGCAGCAGCCGGTCCGTGGTCCAGCGCAGGTACAGTACATGCCGGCTCAACCCAGAGGCCCTGATTTTGCATACGGGCCTCCGCAGCCTGGATTCTGCCCTGCTCCATCTGGAGGCTACCAGGACCAACACTATGGTGGAGCTCCTGCTTATGGAGGTCAGAACACATGGAGAGCAGAGCCAAGTCACCATGCTGCTCCTCCACCCAACCAAGGGTACCAGCCCGCTCCCCCGAAAAAAACCTACATCACTGATCCGCCTGCCAGCCTAGCACCCTTCGGCGGTGGGCCTTCTGCTCCTCATAAGGTAAGGGCCACATCTATAGTATGTTTCAAATAACAGTAGAAAAAACAACAACAAATGGATGAGCAAACATATGCTTATTTTGAAAAGCATTCAGTCATATTAATTAATTGTCCTATTTTTTTATCATGTATGTATTTATATTATTATATTTTATATTATATATAAATATATTTAACGTAAACATTAGGGCCGGGACTTTAACGCGTTAATTGAGATTAATTAATTACACAAAAAATTATGCGTTAACTAAGATTAATTAATTACAGAAAAAAAATCCCGCATTTTTAATAACATATTTTTGCACCGCGGAACGTTTCTCACTGGATGAGTTTCGGCGGACCGATTATACTGGAGCACCAACTAGCGTTCGCATATCACCGCAGCGCACATCGAGCCTCAAGTATCACCTCAACGCAAAACATATAACAGCTAGCGTGGACTTTACACTTTATGTTGAACTATGTATTATTTTGTTGGTGCAACAGTTTATGTTGAACTCTTTATTGTTTTGGCGAAGGTTATTGAGAGTTGGACTTAGTATGTTATGGCCTCTGAAGTATGTTATGGCCTCTGAAGCAACAGAGAGATGTTTTCTAATAGTCAGTGTTTCCAGTGTTCTGAATCTAATTGACAGTATTGTGTATTACTTAAAAAAACACTTTACAGAAGGTTCCAGCACCTATAAGCTTCCTGAATTTCTGAAATGTACTATTTCTAAATTGTTTCTAAATATGCAATTGCACTGGTCTGCTAGACTCGGTTAAACAAAAATAAACAATATTTTGTTGCTTAAGCTTATGTATTCAGTCATTATTCAATGGTATACTATAAATCCATGTGAAAAAAAAAAACTTTTCACTGTTCTCAGGTCAAATATTTATATGCGATTAAAATGCGATTAATTTCGATTAATTAATTACAAAGCCTCTAATTAATTAGATTAATTTTTTTAATCGAGTCCCGGCCCTAGTAAACATAGCATGTTTTTCATAAATATTTGGATGCATGTGTTGTATTTATATATACATAATAAATATACACAGTGTACACACATATATGTAAACAAAAACTTTATTTTGGATGTAATTGATCGCAAATAATTGTTTGACAGCACCATTTAAAATATATTAATGTAATAATGTAATTTTAAGTAACACACTACAGTTAAACTTATAATCAAGTGGGCTGTTTTGCATATGCTTTTGCATGTTTTGTATTAAAATAAATGCATTTATTTAAAGCATAACAGAAGATAAAAAAAAAAGATTTAAAATGTACTTCAAAATAAAACATATAATGTACATTGCTTCAAAGTGACCTTTTTGAAAGTGTACTTAAAGTGCCCCTAATATGGGTAATGAACGGTTCATATTTTGGTTCTGGGAGTCCTCAACAACAGGTTGACATGCATGCAAGGTCAAAAAAACACTTTCATTTTCTTATAATATGCAATTATTTTGACCTAATTTGCTCAACCTCCCAAACGATTCACTCAACAATTATTGGTCTGATTGGCCGATTTCATTTCCATTTCGTAATAAAAGCTGTGTTTGTGAGCATAGTGCTGCTTTGTGTACAAATTACTGGGTAAAAAACACTATTTTTACCGCTCCAAAAGTAGCACCTAGTGGCAAAGAATGAATTTCTGTTTTCATTCAATGGAAAAGACCAACAATATGCAAAATGTTCATGTTATTGTTAACATAAAACAGCTTGGGATTCATTTTAAAAACGACTTGTTTCGATGATTCAGAGTCGACTCTTTCTTTTGAAAGACAATAACTGTAACTGTGTATAACTGTATACACAGTGCACTTTCAGATTTAAAACTTTTCATGATGTTTTCATTCACTAAGAGCTGTGTTACACACTGCATGAAAGGTAATTTTCAAAAATCCATAAAAGGGGACATATTCATGGACTTGTGTCTCCTTATGTACAATTAAAAGGCCTTTTATTTCAAGTTTTTGAAGTACACTACACAAGTATACACATTCAATGCAATTCACCACACTTTTTTTGCATCGATTACATTGGTCTGTATGTGAGGGTAGAGTTTTTATTTTATTTATTTTTTATTTTATTTAATAAATTGAATTTATACTATTGAATGTCTTTGAAAGACACTGCAAATCATAATGGTTTTGTAAATATACTGCTAATTTTTATCCAAGAGCAGATGTGATGATTGAAAGGTACACATAAGCACACGGCTGTCCTTATTCTGTGTACAATGAAAATACTTTACATAGTGTCTATGTTTGTGTTGTTTGTGTGTGTGTCTGTATGAATAATACATTTATGGTAATTAATTATCTGTATTCGTGTCCTATGATTGTGTGTTTAAGCTTGTAGCTTGTGTATTTTATGATTTATTGATTGTGCATGAGTGACAGAGAGCATTTTCTTAAGGCTGCTTACGACACAGAACATGTTTTAAATTAAACCTTGAATCTTTACAGTCATAACATCTCATTTAAAGAAACAGCTTGTGTTAAACGTCACAGAAACTTAACAATAAAATGAAACTCGGCTCTTTCTTTTACAATAATGTGCGTGCATGTACATTATGTGTGTTAAAGATCGTAAGTGACTCACTCATAAGTGTGTATTCTATTTAGTGTTTGTGATTTAATTGCTTCAGATGGGAATACAACAGGGAGTTTCTTTGCATCCTTCATCGGAATTTCAGAATAAACTGTTATTTTAACCTTTATGAATTGTTTATGCAGCTTCTCTGTAGGGCTTTACACTTTCTGACTATGTTCGTCTGAATAGAAACTGAATGTTTATCTGATCTTACCTCACACATTCACACATTCATCTTTCTTTATTTCACCCTCTCTCACTTTCACTCTTTCTACTCTTATATCTTCTTATTTGACATCTAGTTCTAACTTATTACTTATTGAATGAAGAAAGAGGATGCAAATATTAATTTATGTAGTTTTGTCAGTTTAATTGAAGGCTTTTGAGTCTTAGTTCCATGCCTTAAGATATAGAAATGATAAAGGGTTAAGTGGTGATTATTACATAATATATAATTAAAAGTTTTTCATTTGTCAAATTAAATGTATATAAAACACATGCATATACAGACAGTTACTCATGCATACACCCACACACAGACACATTCAGTGCTACTCTCTGACCTTTGTCAATAAAACTATCTTAGCTACTAAAAGATGTTAACAGCAAGGTGGTAATGTGACTGTTTTTGAATGAAATTCAGATCTTTACAATAAGTAGAGTGATGCTGCAAAAACGCTGGTAATTCACACATGCAGAATCTATCTCTGTCATTCCAGTTCATTCAGGGAAATGTAATTTTGCCACGCTACTTGATTTTACTTTAGATCTAACAAGAAGTAAATAAAATAATTGGAAATAACTGCTATTTTCATCAATACAGTAACCAATTTTAAACTGCAAACATTAATGACAACTTCAACTTGTCTGTTCTGACAAGTGGCCATAGCATAAGCAGACTATATGTGTCTAGATGTGTATTAATGACGTGTTTATATTTAAATTTTTGATTTAGCATAATGACAATATGCTGTTTTTTTAGGATGGTGTCCCTTGCAAGGGGACCAACACACAGTATTTAGGATTTAACACATTTAATTTTAACACATAATTTGGTAGGTTTAAATAAAACAAAATCAAGCTCTGTGCTTTAAAACTGTGCACATCTTATCAGTTGGCTTTCTGAAATTCAATCCATCTAGAGAACACTGGTCAAAACTAGAGAAGAAACAAGGTGTTGACACTGAATGCCACATGGCAGTTTCCGGTCTTATTGCTGGTCTACCCCCTCGGCAGAACTTCTAGGTCACTACCTTGGAGTCCTCTGCAGGAAGACAGCTCGAGGCGCCTGAGAATCAGTTAGTCTTTTTAATATTTCCAAGAATATCTGGTACTGCCTTTTACAATCAGCCCAAGGATGTAAAACATCCAGTCCAATTAGAGTGATGCAATAAGCTGATATTAATATATAAGAGTGATGGGATAATAAGTGGCAGGCATTTGGGATGTGTTTTTTTGCCTTGTGTCATAGTACAGTAGGTCCTTCCTGCTCCACACAGATTCTAGTAGCATTTTAACTAGCAATCGTTTCTGTGTCATTGGTTTATTTCTTGAGAAGCAGAAAATATGCAGTGCTTTGCATAAGAAACATCACACTCAATAACTTAATGCCATTCAAAAATTCAAAAGGACAAATATTATTATGGATAAAGGACTTTTTTTTTTTTTTTTTGGAGTTGCCTCAGAGAGCCATTAAACTGATTCATTTTCTACTGGCTGCTCCGTGGAGATGACTATTGCGGTCTCTGCATACACACTCTCCATAGCCACAATCTGGGGAAAAGAACACACCCTTGAGCCCACACTAATTCAAGGATTTTATGCACTAGTACAAACAACTGCAGCCCCAGCCTTTGGGAATAGCTCATCAAGGACTGTGTTTAACTAAACACAAAATAAATACTACATTGTAGGGAGCAGCCTCATGTATTAAGAAAACAAATTAACATTATTCGAAACACAAGTACATTATGCTGTGAGATGGTCCCAAAATAGTGCATCAAAAACAAAAAGATAATGTTTAAGGGTCTTTCCCCCATGAATGTGCCCATTTATGTCACAATTGATTGATTTTTTTATATGCGCGCACTGTACAAATTATAGAGTTTCTCACTGTTTGCACATAATAACCACTTTTCTACATGGTTTATTTGTTTTTAACTGCAGAATTAATATTTATCCACTTATGGATTAATATACTTTTAAACCGCTGTGCCGTGCTGCTCATATTTATCATGGAGTAAAAATGCCCCTCCTCGTGCCCAAAATGTGTTGCCTGTGGACGAGCTCCAAAGCAAGGACTGGTGGGAGGTTGTCCTGCTCCACTTCACAGTTGGCGAGTTTTATAATGACAGGATACGTATTTATACAACAATTTATTTGAAAGGAAGAAATGCTCGTTTCGCGCATCATACGTCATTATGCTATTTCTGGGTCATTGCACATGCGTAGTCCTTTCAGTTTCGGGGTTCAATCCGATCGAGTGTTTACATGCACTCTCAATTGTATTAGAAAAGGAATAAATCAATCCCTTCAATCCGATCGAAATTTCATTCCGATCAAGCTCAATCGGAATGATTAAAGGGGGGGGGGGGGTGAAATGCTATTTCATGCATACTGAGTTTTTTACACTGTTAAAGAGTTGGATTCCCATGCTAAACATGGACAAAGTTTCCAAAATTAAGTTGTATGTTTGAAGGAGTGTTTCTGTTCCAAAAATACTCCTTCCGGTTTGTCACAAGTTTCGGAAAGTTTTTTTCGAGTATGGCTCTGTGTGACGTTAGATGGAGCGGAATTTCCTTATATGGGTCCTGAGGGCACGTCTGCTGGAAGAGCGCGCGCTCCCGTATAGCAGAGCACTGAGAGCACAACAGACATTCGCTGATCAGAGCGAGAGCGTCGCGAAATGTTACAAAAGGAGTGTGTTTTTGGTTGCCAGGGCAAGACAACCCTGCACAGATTACCAAAAGAAAAACAGCATTAAGGGACCAGTGGATGGAGTTTATTTTTACAGAGCATCAACGGAGTTGTGCAAGTGTTTGTGTTTGTTCCCTGCATTTCGAAGATGCTTGTTTTACAAACAAGGCCCAGTTTGATGCCGGATTTGCACATCGCTTATTTCTTAAGGGTAATGCAGTCCATGCAGGCGGTAAAACTGCTTCAAATATCTCTGTGTTGTTAACCTAGCTATTGGCGCGTAAGCACATCAAGTAAACAACATGCGATGTTGTCATCAAACTGCACTTTCCACATGTAACGTTACAGCTTAAAAAAAAAAGACGACAAAGTGGAACTTAGTCATTTTCCAAACCCGCTAAGCAAATATATACAGTTTCAGTACAAACCACATAGAGATATCATTGCTGATGCTGCTCTTGTTAAATTTCAGCCTCTGGATCTGATTCTGGATCATAAATATACGCTGAATCTGACTGTTAGCCATGGTTTGTTTTGGATGTTTTTTTCCTCATGGTAATGTCACAGCTTCCAAACGCTCTCAACGCAAAAGCCTACTCGTGCTCATGATTCTTTAGCTCCGCCCACACGCCACGCCTCCAGCCGGTCGTGTTTTTCCGGGAAAAATCGGTACTTATCTTTCTCTTATGAATATAATAAAACTAAAGACTTTTTGGAGTTATGAAGGATGCAGTACTACTCTATAGGTACTCAAGATTAACAGGATATTGAGTGAAAACGAGCATTTCACCCCCCCTTTAAGGTGTTTACATGAAGGGTTTTCAGTACGATTGAGCAGTCAGTCCGATTACAAGCAGATTATTTGGTTGCATGTAAATGTAGATAGTGTCTAGTCTATTTTTCAGAAAAGCTCATTCAGTAGTCTTTGTGAAAGACTACACCTACAAAACGACTGACTATCTCTCCTGGAACAAAATGATTTAATCTAGCTCTTTTTGTGTTGTTGAGATTGGCTTGCCTTGTCTCATGGTGAGTTGTGATTGTCTTTTAATTAAGTGTGAAATTAATGCTGTACCACAGTGACCACTCTAATGGAGCCCACCAACATATGTGGACTGTGTGATGCTATTTTCACCCCTTATTTTAATTATGATTTCTTTAAGCTTCATGATCTAAGTACTCCTATTACCAGACTCATGTCAGACAAGCACAGTCATCAAACATCCAGCCGAACGTGAACACTAAAGAGTTCTGAAAAAATTGTTTTCCCCTTGAAAGCAACGCACAGTTCGAAAACACAACAGTGCGGTGACCTCTCTCACAAAACAATGCATTTGATCCTGATGTTTTCCAACTCAGCTGATTCTGTCGTTCTAATGAGAAGCTTTTCCTGCCCTTTTAGCCATAATCTGTTTATTTTCCTTTCCGTCTGTATCGCCACACTTTGTACTTAAATCTCTGAACGGCACAATATAAAAGCCAGATTAACGTAAAAGCCAAAGCTGTCAACTTTGTCTTTACCGTTGTCAATCTGTCCAGATGTCATGTCAGGACATTTCCATATCCCTCCACACAATGCAGAACCGACTTCGCAAACTAATCTGATGTATAAATAATCTCAAATACCAAGCAAATAATAGGTGGCTTAAGAGCAACAAGCAATGGCCATTTCCTGGCCGCGGTTCAGCGAGAGGTCTGTGCTTATATATTTTCTTCCATTCGCACTGTAGGGGATCTTTTACTTTGTGTCCCTTGTCGCAGTGATCATTAGATGTAATTGAGAGCTGTCATGGAAGGTCAGTGTCATTATGAGTCTGTAATCGCTTCCCGTCCAGTAGTCCTCGTCGCTTTGTGCTGATTGGCTGAGCCCCTCATGATCTCGTCTCTGATTGGTTTGCGTCTTTGATATTAGAAGTAAGGTGTAAAAGTGAAAGCTTTTCACATCAACACAGCTCAAGGACACTTAATTAAGCAAATCTGCCAGCGAACCTTTGATCTCGTTTTTCGAATGGAGGGAGAATTTCATGGCTGCTGCTTCATTTAGTGATTTCTTCAACTCTCTCCATCTTTTCTGATCTTCCTCTCCTTCTCTTTCTCTTGCCGTGCCTCTTCCACTAAATTGGGGGAAGGCTAAGCTGGATGATAGCTTGTGTTATTGCTGAGCTTGAGTGACAATTGACAGGGGGAGGATTATTCTCAACTGCTCAACCCCTACAGGCGGCTAAAGCCCCCTAGAAGGTCAATGATGGTTTCAGCTGTCAAATATTCAGCTTTCGCATGTTTGACGTTGCGCTCCCCCACCCGTCTCTCTCGCTCTCTGCTTTTGGTGGAGGACGTTTTTTTCTCTGACTCACAAATCAACATGGGACCTCGTCAACACCTGCTCAAAATAACCTCTTCTCGGACATCATTAAGGGGCTCGCTGACCTCACAAACCCTTTATTCTGTCCCCTTTTGACATTATTGCTATTTTGGCTTGGTCCATTACCAACGTTTCAGACCCTTATTGGTTTTCTACATGGAATATCACACTTAGCATGTGATTTAAACATAATTAAAATTTGAAATGAATAAAAATGAAAATTAATACTTTTATTCATCAAAGAAGCATTCAAATAATCAAAAGTGATTAAAAAATATATTTTTTTATCCTGGATGGCCCCATATAATTCCGTTTTGCCAATACAGAAAGAAAATACATCTGAAAATATATCAAAAGAAAAAAAGTTCTTTCAAATTGTAATATTTCACAATATTACTGGTTTTTCTGCATTTTTATTCAAATAAATGTAGCCTTGATGAGCGCAAGAGACCTTTTTCAAAAACATTTGAATGTCTCCAAACTTGAACAGTATTGTAAATGCTGTCATACTAAAAATGTTTGCTGAAATGTTGTACATACAACTCTGAATTTGGGTTAAATAAAAAGGCCTTTGAACCTACTGTAAGGTGGCCTTGTCTGACCTCTGTCATGTTCATCGGATAGGAAGAACAACCCCAGCACATAACTTGTATGGATGGTGATAATAGGGTAACTAGGTGTCCCTTACATGGGCCATTGTTCTGCAGAGTTTAGCTCCAACCCCAACTAAACACATCTGAACCAGCTAGTCAAGGACCAATCATAATCAACGGTTGTTGTTGCATTTTTGTATACACTAACATTCAAATTTTAAATCTCTTGCATTTATTTGATCTATATACAGTAAAACTAGTGATATTGTGAAATATTATTACAATTGAAAATATCTCTTTTAATACATTTATACCTGTGGTATATTATCTATATAATAGTTTTAGCACATACTGTGTTATCATATTATCATTGCATTTCCTTTCTGAAAGTTGTAACTCATTTTGAAGAGTTAAGCAGTTCAACTTGTATATCTACAGTACTTGTGTTCTCAGTAAATGCCCTTTTGTCCTTACACATGATGTGTTAATGAGTTGTACCTGTCATATTCAGTGTTTGTTTGTTTTGACACAATCACATAATCGATATATGAGGAACAAAGCCTGCTCTGGTGACAGAATACATAGCAGGAAGTGAAAACAGAGCAGCCAGTGTTTCAGTTGTTTTCCACAAGTGGAGTTCCTCTGCCCCACACACACTCACACACATACACACAGAGTTTAATCTGTTCCTGGAGAGTAACTTCTCTTGTCAGTGTTAGCCGCCAGCAAACAGCCGAATCAGCTCTCAGTGTTCCAAATAGTGCTGAACTCTTATAGCTCTGTTGCCCCTCATTGAGAATCTGGGAGATTTTGTCTGGAACAAAAAGCTCTAATATAAGAAACAGAGGCAGAGTAAGTAGCTAAAGATATGCAGGTCCTGCTGACACTCAGTTATGTGATTTGCTGCATTCTAGAAGCATAGATGCTTTAGGACCTGCCATGGCTCACTTTGAGCACTGGAAGCACATGGGTCTAGTTCTTGACAATGGCATCCAATGCTTGTGACCTTGTTCTTTATTCGCTTGTGAATTTGAAGAGTGACAAGCCATTACATTGATTGACAGCAGGGTCAGTGTAGTTTAAGAGGTTCTGTCTATGAGCAACCTTCTCCTCCAACCTTCAAGTTCAGTATTAACAGAAAAAGAAAACATTCTTGCTTGCATATACTGTGCAGCAGATGCTGACCATTTAAGAATTGATGAGGGCCTCGTGCAGTATTTCTGGCCCTTTAGTTACCTCTCTTATGTATCGTTTTGAGAGTCTTCTCAAAAGAAGAATATTGAATGATAGTAAACTAAATCATAAACTTGAGTTTGCAGAAATAATTTGGTCAGCAATCCGTTTGGGAAAGCATGATAGTCTGACTATTTCTTTAGCGTAAGAAGAAATCAAAAAGGAAAACAAATTGACACTATCAGGGAGTCATGATGACACTTAAAGGTCATTCTCCTAAATTCTCCAAAACTGTCTTTGTTATGTTTGCATTACATTTTTCTTAGTTTCTATTTTTACTTGCCCTAGCAAATTTTATTGGCCTCACTATAAAATAATCCAGTTTTTATTTCTCTCTCTCTCTCTCTGTGTGTGTGTGTGTGTTTATGTATTTATGTGCTAGAAATATTTATATTTGTTTCATTAAATATGACCCCTTTTTTGTGCCATCAAATGATTAATCGTGATTAATTGCATACAAAATAATTGTGTGTACTGTGTATGTTTATTATGTGTGTGTGTGTGTGTGTATATATATATATATATATATATATACACATACATACATACATACATACATCCATGTACAGTACATATTTTGAAAATATGTACATGTATATGTATAGATTTATATTTATATAAATTATATTCATATATTTAATATAAAATGTAAACATTTTCTTAAATATACTGTATACATGCATATGTTTGTTTTTGTATATACACAATAAATATGCACAGTACACACACATTTATTATGTGAACAAAACAATTTATTTTGGGTGTGATTAATCACGATTACAGTAATTATTTTACCACACAACTTAAAAAAAAAAAAAATCATACATTCAATAAACTGTCTAGATAATAAAATAGAAAAAAAAACAATAGCAATACTTATTAGTTGCTTTCAGAAACAATACAATACAATATATATACTATCTTTTCCTTTTTTTCTTTTTTTTTATCTTGCAATCTTGCACTTTGCTAATTTTTTTACCCTGGGAAGTTAACCCTGTGACATTGGTGTGGCTGGTGTCATGCTCTACATAAGCATTTTAGTATTACATAATGAAAGATATATCTGGTTTATGTAACATAACCATAATCAGTGCTGACCTGTCAATCTTTGGAACATCAACACAAAGGTTTTCATGCATAGCCTGTTCATGTTCTATATGTAGTGAATCTCATAAAGATAACACACTGCTAACAGTGCAAGTGTGGTCAGACAGTACATCCTGTTTTGTTGTGCTTCAAATTATAAATCATTTCCCCCCATGTTTATGTATGTGTGCTGTAATGTCAGTGTTGAGACAGAATTCCCTTACTCTAATTTAGCTGATCACTCTGGTTAATGATACTCATACTCAAATCTTGTGACAAGTGATCAATTGCATTTTTTGGCACTGCATTTGTGAGATCTAAAATTGGTTGGTTATTGATGTAGCTGTGGGCCTCTGCAGTTGGTCTCTAGTTGCTGAACATTTGAAAGTGTAAAGGTTAAATGACCAATTTGACAGGATGCTGGAAGCATGTCTATGGATCAGGTTTCACTTCTACCTCAACTTTCTCCCCCTGTCCCTGTGGGGTGCAGCTCTGTAGACCCCCAACTTCTATAGCCCACCCATGTCCTGTCTGATATAACACCTTCTTTTTACTGGTAATACTAAACTGTTCACCTTGTAAAAGTTTGCATATCATGTCCTTGTAAATCTCAAGTATCCCTGTCATTATGCAATCACCAAAACACTTTGTAAAGTCAATCACAAGTGCACATGTGTCTGTGTTACTTTATGTTTTTATGTATATCTACCACAGGCCGGTCCCCACGATGTCAAAAATGTCAGGTTTTACTACCCTTTGGGGACATTCGGTCCCCACAATGTTGCATAAACAAGAACACACACACACACAGTTTCTACAGCAAGATTTATTTATTTAAAAAAAAAAAAAACTATTTCAAATAAATGTAAATATATATATATATATATATATATATATATATATATATATATATATATATATGTATGTATGTATGTATATGTATAAACTACATATTAAATATTTTTTCTATTCTTCATAGAATATTTATTTATTTATTTACAAACAAATAAACGAACAAACAACGAGTCAACAATTATTTCTGGTCTGGACTGGATTAAATGCTACTGAAAAATCTGTAAAAAAAAAATGTTGCATTATAAAACACATTAAAATAGAGAATAATTATTTGTTTTGTAATATCGTTCTTTCAAGGCAGCCTTGGTGAGCATATGACATTTCATACAAAAAGTTTTTTTTTTTTTTTTTTTTTAAATGAACATTTGAACAGTAATGCTAGTCTTCAGTAAAATACAGTAATATTATTTAATTGTCTCATTGTGTAAATATCACAAGCAATATATTTTACCTCACTTATGTTTTTTGTTTTTTTTTACTTTGAATGGTAGTGTGTACTCTTTCAGTTTCCCCATCTGCAGTTTCATAGGCTTCATATTCTGCTGTAGGTTCCCTTGTTTGTATTTTTGCTCTGTGAGAAGGAAGCTCCGCTCCATCTGGGCTCCTCGGAGGGAACTTGAGGTCAATGTCTGCATTGGCTAAGCAAGGATGTTTTGTAGAGGACCCAAACTGCTGACATCAGTACTGCTGGTTGCATTTGTCAGAGTGGGCTCTCTGTATATCAGGCGGGCCGAGTCCTGCGCCGGCCGTTAATAATAAAGCCCTGACACTCTTCTGCTCCGCGGTCCTAGAGCGAGCACTGCTGGCACAGTAAATTACAGCTCAGATCAATACTTCTCCGTCTCTCTCTCTGAGAGAGAGAACGTTGCTCTGCCAATCAATCTGCATCTATATTGTATGTTTTGTTTGTCAGCAATTTGAGTATGGAACACAGTGAGACTTGTGATTGGGTACATTATTACATAGCGTTTGTTGTAGCCAAGTATGTACTCTGGAGGCACAGAATTGCTATTGTTATGTCAAGTTTAAATGAGGTTGGGAGGAGCTTGTTCGTTTAGTCCTGTCAGTAATGCACGGTCTACAGATTAAAGTGAGCTTTCACAGTTTGAGGCCACACTGGAGATCTAGGATTCAAGCTTTTCACTTAAACTGCTATGCTAGTAATATAAATTGTTATGAAATCATTTTATTAAATAGTATAGTAGTATTTTCACTTTGGATCTCACTGTGGTTGTTTACCTTTCTCCTGTGATGTGTGCTGTTATTCACCAGGGTTATATATAATATAATATAATATAATATAATATAATATAATATAATATAATATAATATAATATAATATAGTTATTATTTTGTTTTGTGCTTTCAGTCTTAAAATGTGAAAACTAATCAAAAAAAGGTTATTAAAAATTAAAATGGACAATCATTTAAACTAGTATAATAATCATAATCAAAATAATTTCAGCAATTTTTTTTTTCTTTTTTTACAAGTATTTATATCAGATCAATACAAAGTTTTGAATCATTTCCATCCCAACCAAATGTATCAGCTCTTGTCAAAAGTTAGTGTGCTTGGTTACTGAATAGAAATCAGTGTCAGAGAATATCACACATATGATGAATTGTGGTGTGTATGTTTAAAGGTAATATTCTATAAAATATATATAAAGAAAACAGTGCTCATGGAGAAAAAAAAAACAAGACACAAAAACAAAAAAGACATCTCTTTATCAGACATTAAACACTTACAGTGATGTTTTTGAATTATGGTGTTGAAAAGCAGTTTCTTATTAACATCAATACTGCATTTATTTGATCAAAAATAAACAGAAACAGTAATTTATGGAATATTATTACAGTTTATATCAATTTGCATAAAAAATATATTTTTAATGAATAGAAAACATTTAATAACAAACAGCATTTGACTATTTCACATTTTTTGTGATATTATAAATCTCTTTACTGTCACTTTTCATCAATTCAGTGCATCCCTGCTCAAGAAAAGTTAAATAAATAAATAATAGAACTCTTGCTAACACCAGACTTTGAAATGATATACTGTAAATGATAGAATTCTTCTGTGATGCATTTAGATACACAGTTCAACATATTTGAAATGAAACATTAAACTAGTAAGAATGTGAATAGTGTGTCTCAAGAAAGTGAAAAGTGCCCATCATATCCTTTTGGCCTCTTGTCCTTTTCATCAAGATTACTGTGTTTGGGTGTCTGGGTGTACTGTACTCCACTGTACTGTCCTCCCTGCATAACAGCGACCCCTGCTGAGGAGTATCTCTTACAGCAGGCTGTCACTCTCCAGTCCTCATCATGCTCTAGTTCCCCTCTGTGCTGGACCGCACTGTTTTAATCCTCAGTCTTGCATTCAGCGTGTGTGTGTGTGTGTGTGTTTGTGCAGGTGAACACATGTAGACAGCATCGCGCTCATAGCTGGGTGTTTTGTCTGTGGAGCAGATCATTTGGCGTGCTGGTGTTTGGACAGGAGATAACCAGAGATAACCTTCAGACCCTCATTCAAATCATCCGTCATTTGCTTAGAGTTTGTTGTCAGTTGATGGGAAGGACTGGCTCTCTTCATGCCGAGCAAATGATAGGGAGGCCAAACCAGTGAATCACATAGAGGAAGTGCACGAGAGAGCCAGGACATTGATTTTTAGGTGTGAACCTGTGTAGATGTTCATTACGCTCCCCGCCAGTGTTTAAATATAAATAAATGACACCTTTACTAAAGGCAAGAACAACATAACGACTGGCAATTACAGCCGTGCCAAAAGAACACGAGAGGATGTGTTCAAAGACAATGTTTAGTGATTTTTGTGTGTGTATGTGTGTGTAATGATAGGTAAAAAAAACAACAACAGCTAACTGTCACTTATACTTCCCTCTGCGTGTTGAACCCTCGGTGAACATCTCTTATAACCTGTACGCTACCTCTCTCCCTCTTCCTCTAGCTGGCTTTCTTCTTCTAGGGCCGCTCTTAGCACTTCAGATTTGCTCTTATCTGTTAGCACGGAGATGTGTCAGTTCCCAAAACCTGACCTACTTTTACACACACACACACACACACACGCTCACCTCCGTCATGCCGAGAGAGAAGCATCATACATTACAGGCTATATACGTCAAGGCAAAAAGCGATTTTCTCGGAGCGTAGCGTATTCGTATGCTCTTCGTGTCAGTGCGGACTTCCAATAGTGGAAATTTCCAGATCTTTGTTTTTAATTGTTATCAGTGGCATGTTTTCTCTCTTCATACAGATCTCCATCATCACAGTTTCTTTCTTCAGACTTGCCTGTTGTGTTTTCCCCACTTACTTTTTAATTAGAGCTGAAAACAACATGACCCATTTTATGCAGAGGCAAATGTATACTTTCTGCGTGTAAGAGTATGTGTTTGTATTTGTGTGTCTGCTAGCTCCACTCTAGGTGGCCTTGAGCTTGTTTTTGCCTCTGTTGTGTTTTTTCTATTTTTTGCTTTCTCCCGCTCAGCAGTAGCCGACTGTCCTTTGCAGGAATTTTATATTTATTTATTTCCACGCTTTATCACTTAATGCCTCATACCATAGAATGTGACAGATATCTGTGGTATGTCCGCACTCCACATCGCCGTGCACACATGCACTGTATAATGGTTCCAAGTATTGTAAACAAGGTCAAAAAGGGAACTAAGGTGCCGTAACAATGGCTTTAAATCTGCAAAATTCACGATTTCAACTATACTGTAATGCATTTGCATTTCTATGCATTGAAAAGGAGAAGTACACTGAAAAAGTATTTGGTGTAGAAACTATTTTCACTCAAAAGCTGCTAGTAAATTTCTGAAATAAATACAAATAATGGCAAGTAACACATTAAACATGATATTTGGAAGTGGAAAGGCTGAAATAGCATTTTCTTGTAAATGTACTCAAATATCACTGTTATTTACAACTTCTAATATATTACAGTGTAATTGAAAAGTTTACAATAGAAGGAAAAAAAATCTAGTTTTCCTATTATTTCATGTGGTTTTGTAAAACTTGTATACCATTTTCAAAAAAGGTTTGTGTTTTGTATAAAAAATGAATGACCAAGTATTTACTGTATATGCTTAAAACCATAAGAGTACACAACCTAGTTATTATTATTATTATTATTATTAAAATAATTAGTTTTTGAAGGTACATTGTATTTTTTATACAAATGTCAAATTAAGTACAGTGTAATAATTTCATGCATTATTTATCAAGAAGATTATGAATAAATAAGTCATTAATCATGAATCAGTAAATATTGTTTAGTTTTTAGGAAGTCACATGTCATTTTACAAACTCAAATGTTCAAGTTCAAATTATGATTTTTTTTTTAATAGTTACATCCTTTTTTTACAGGGTCAATTTTAACAGCACTTGGCAACCCCAAATACTGACAGAGGGTTAAAACGGTCTAAAAACACTTTTTGTTGCATTTTCTTTCTTGCTTCTAAATATTCTGTCATTGAGGGCAAGGGAATGAGAGTTAAGAACTGGGAAATGCAGAAACTGATGTAAAGGCAGTTTGGTGCAGTACAGTAGGTGGGGGTTTGGGGTTGGTGTTTAGCCCATGGCCCCACTGAGCGTGCTCCCTGTGGGGGGCAACAGGTGAACACACACCAGCAATGTGGTGTGTAATGGCCCCTGACAGAATGCCGATAACCCAGCATGAGAGTCGAGGTTTGTAGCCTCTGACTGAGTCTTCTCCTCATCCTTAACTCTTTTCCTCCACCTGTGCCCCCCTCTGGCACACTACCAAGTCATTATACATCCCCTTTCTACTTCTGCTCACATCTAAACAGACATTATTCTATCAGACTATGTTTTGATGGATTCCCTCAATGGAACACAGAGTATTAGCTGATTGCATCTTACTAAATCACATTAAAGGGATACTTCAGTCGGAAAGTAAAATTCAGTCTTTAGTTGCTTACTCTCCAAACCCATATATTCTTCATCATTTCCAAAACTTAACAGATGATATTTGAGAAACTTGGGGTCCAAAGGTTTTAAGCTCTAAAAAGAACGTATGTCTGCAAGTGAATCATATAACGGCAAGTGATTTAATCCTAGTCTTCTGATGTTAATCACTTTGTTTGTTGAACATTGCCAAATTCACACTACGTTTGGGGTGAGTTTGTGTTTTCAATGTAGTTTTAATGTAGTAGTTTATATCTGTGATGCAAAGCTAAATTCTCAGCAGCAAATTACTTCTGCTTTAGTGTCACATGATCATTCAGAAATCATTCTAATATGCTGATTGATTTGGTAATCAGGTAATATTTCTTATCAATGCTGAAAATAGTTGTGCTGCTTAATTGCTTACTATCAAATCAGATCAAATCAAATCAAAACATTAATCAACTCATGCATACAGAGCCCTAATTAAATACGGTAACAAACCTCAGTGCTTCCTGCATGGTAACATCAGAATTAAGTCACATGGCATGCAAGAACCAATGAGGTTAAATGTTATTTAATGAATTTGTGTTTTCCTCCATCATACAGGAAACTATGGAAGGCGTACCACAGTATTGTCAGTGTATGGAATGTGTTCATACTGATTAATTAACAAAAAACAGAATATCAGTCAGGACTTATTAATGGAGGGATTAGAGGCTTGTCAGTGTCAGTGTCCAAGCCAGGGAAATCACACCTTTCAGAGCCACATGAATATCACAAGTATTTGTTCTTTTTGAAAGGAGGAATTGTCTCTTCAGGGAATATTTTTTTTTTTTTTATGGGAGGAAACAGTGACCTCATGCTAGCATAAATGCAAACTATTAACATGTTTTTGAAAGACCAGCACATGTGCAT